>NC_133212.1:23553432-23665932 GCF_958299795.1 Porites lutea
CGAGCATTATGTGTATCAGATGAATTTTCACAAGATCGTTCTTTTGATTACATTGTTAAGGAATACAACAGAATGTTGAATGTTTTAGGACGTTTGTACCACGAAACACTTTTAAGAACTTGCCTGGTTGTGTAGGATTGTTGGGGGATTGCGTGGAGGACTACCCGGGGGATGATTATAGGCGTGGGAATGGGTACAGCAAATCAAGAGATTACACAACTTAAAATCCGCTATTTTAAGGACGTTTTTCTCGACATCCTGTACTTCCTCGCATAGAACATCCCGTAACATTTTTTTTGCTTTCCTCATGAGAAAATTTTCCGTAGAGCCGAATTTGAACTTTGGACTATAGAGCGTCAAGAAATAGGATTTTTGTTTACGTTCGTATCATCAGCTGGCATTGTGACATTCCAAGATAGATTAAATGAGTACGTCTTTCCTGTATGTTGGGATGTAATAAGGGTTTTCCGGAAAGGGGTCAAAGAGGTCAATGGAATTAAGGGGTAAGAAGGAGGCGGAGGATGGGTTTGAACAAACAGTTGCGTGCGGTTGTTCGCAAAAGTCAAAAGTCAGTTACTACTAGAAAACTATAAAAAAAAAACAGTGAAGGATTTTCAACATCAAGTTAAAATTTATAACATACATACAATACAAATATAGGTATTGAAAAGTTAAATGTATCTCCCGCTTTCCCCCCCACCCCCCACTCCACCCTCAATAAAAACGAGTGATTCTATGCACCGAGTTTTTTTCGTTTTTTCTGGTTTGGTAACTAATTCGTTAATTAGGACAGTTTGCCCGGCGAGGCAAATGATTCACAACATTTAACTGAATTGCGCGCAGATAATGCCACTATAAATAACCATATGACAGGCACGAGGTAAGCCACTCTTAAAACGATTTGTTCCCAAAACAATTCCCAAAACTCCTAAAGATCTTAGAAGTTGTGATCACTGCAGTCTAAATTCAGTTGCAAATGAAATGCACGTATTATTTCACTGTGACCTATATGATGATTTGAGAAGGACTCTTTTCAGTAAACCAACGAGCGAAATACTGTACATCATTAAGTTACAAATTATAACAACCATGATTAAGTCTGTTTTCTTTTCAACAATACAGATTCGCACATCAGCAGGCTAACTTCTAATTTCGTTTTTCAAGCATTTGAAAGACGAGAGAAACATAATAATAATTAATTATACCATTCAACTATATCTGTATTTCTTTAAATTTATCTGTTTATTACTGTATTTCAATCGGTAACATCATGTATACCAATGGTAATACTGAACAAACTTGTTGTTGTTGTTCATTCTCAACCAGCCCTTTGCGAAGTCTAAATAAACCGCCAGCTTTAGAATTCATTTGGTTAGCCTTCTGGGGACTTATATAAGTACATAACCCAAATAGTAATAGTAGTTTACTGGAAAGAGGTCAAAGCATTATATATGGGGTGGTCTTACTATGGGCAGCTCCTATTATGGCTTGAATAGAAAAAGAAAACAACTTGAATCCGGGTAAACATACTAGTCGTTTAACACGCCAAAATAAGTACTCGAGGGAGTCCATAACTAGTTTATCTTACCTTCAAGACATGCTGACATGGTTCAACAGCCTTGATGACACATCTTGCGCGAATTTTCAGCCCGGAGCGAGCTGTTGATGCGCCTTGAATGCTACTTATTGTTTCTCCTTCATAGTTGTAGGGAAACTCTTTTTCATGGTGAAATCTATCTAACCCTGGAAGAGACATAACAAGACAAGAACTTAAACCCACAAGTAAATAGAATGGAAGTCAGGGGGAAGGTTGCACAACACAAGATTGTTCCCAAAAAGTTTCCTTCCCTTAAGTGTTTAGTTCAATTCTTTTATTGTTTTATAGCGAATATGGATCACTTTTTGTTTTCAGAAATATTTTTCAGTTTCTTTTTTAAAAGTAAAACGGCTTTTGTTACCCCCTATAAAACAAAAAACAGGAAGTGTTCACGCTGTCACACTAGCCACGTGCTCCGTGACGACTTCACATCGTCGCACGCGTGTGAGCTTCACCATATCTAACCAATCGAATTAACAGAACAGGGGTCATACAGTGCCCTAAGTTGTCAACAGGTCCCTGGGAAACACATTGGAGACGAGTGATTTCCGGTATTCGTTCAGGCGGCCGGACATTACAAAGCGATTTCTTCGAACTCGTGACTTCAACTAGAAGTAATTATTGTGCAACAAATACGACGGCTTTTCCGTCTTGAAGCTAAAATGGACAAAACCAAATTTTTTTATCGAGAAGGAGAAAAACTAAAGAAATACTACAACTCCCAGCCAGCTGCCAGAAAACGGATCTTTATCTCCATCTTAATCACCCCCCCCCCCCCCCCTTCAGTCCGCTCAGAAAAATTTCTTGCAGTAAATTATTTCGCTCGATGCATCGAGCAAAACGTTTGCTGATGACGATGGGAGCGAATTTCCTTAAAACAAGTCTAAAACAAATTAAGGTTTCCTTTTTTCCCAAGCTCATATGATTTAAGATTAGAACAATTAAGACCGCGACACTGTACTTACGTTTGTCACATCGATGCGGTTTCCCCTTGTCGTAAGACAAAGGAGCTGAAATTAACGAAAAATTCAGTGTAAGTAGAAAGCCATAGCCGTGACTTAATAGAACAAAGCAGACTGTGACATAACCAGCAAAGAAGCAAATGTAACGATGAAGATCACACCAAGATATTAAAAACTAAGCAAAAAAATATACACTCGGCATTCGCTCTTCGTCATTTTTAAATTTTAGAATACACCCGGCAAAATCTACGTAGAAAGTGATTTGCAGCGGAAGCCGGGTGCCAAAGCAGCACATTCACCGCCATGCAGTATCAATGGCGAATTCCGCACATTCGAGGTTTGCAAAGAAAGAATTTCTTATGTAACAAGGAATTGAAGGATTTCAGTACATTAAAAACGGCTTTATTTGTCGTCAATCGAAAAGTTAACAAGCAGAAGTTTATGTCACTCTGATGACAATCCAACTGTACCATATTTGATGCCGCAAACAATTAAATACCCGGGGAAATCAGGCAAATAACGATTTGCTTTGCAGGTCCGAGTTTTTAACAAATTGTTCAGAAATGCGTAACGTTTTATGCTCTTGTCAGGGTGAAGAGAACAGCGTCCAACAGACGTAGGCTACCATAATCGAATAGTCGAAGCAACAGAATTTTTTATGGCAGAATGTGTCGCCATGCATCGCGTCGTATCAAAAGGGTATTTCTAAACTGTCAATAACAAATCTAAAGTCACAGCGTTTATAAGCAGCAATTTGTTTTAAAAAGGGATTTAAATTGAGAAAAAAGAGAATACGTACCCGCAATTGCTCCAGTGGCCAACAACACGAATATTAAAGATCTCATATCGCGTTGAGGATCCAAGGGGCAACTAGAAAAGATGCAAGAGAGAGGATCGTTTTCTATCAAATTGGGTAGGCCACTCCCTAGCGCCCCTGAGAGAACAAAGGGTCACAAATAATCGAGATAAACAGGCTGGGATGACTGACAGCTGATGAAAGAAATATGAAAACGGACTAATGGGAGCTCAGCTTAGATAGACATACGTATACTGTCGAATAACAGGTCGTGATATATTTACCAAAAAAAGCTTTTCTTTTATAGACTAGCCAATAAACGTGGTTTGCTTAAAAACCGGATTGACATACATCTGTCATTTTCAAGGGTCCAAAAGGACAAAATAGTGCGTTACGCGCGCTAAAGGCACGGTACCGTCTAATTATTTGCTGAGGATGCAAATGGCCAACATGCAAACGTTGTTGCGCCACGAAAGCTAATGTAAGACTCTTTTGCCCTGCATACTTGTTTCGAAAGGGAAAAGAATGCTCCATATTGTTAAAAAAGTTTAATAGAAGCTGTATTTTTAGAATTTTGCGGAGTGGTACAAAGATCATCGAGACTAGACGTGAAAGCTAACATATATCGTTACCTCGCGGCAAAATCAAGGGAATAAAATACTGCGAGGTTAACTGTCAATAGGCATTAGAGTGTATAAGTTGACCTCAGTGGAGTAACAAGAGCCTTGCACACATACAGTATAATAACACACTCTGCTCTCCACATGATTCAAACCTCTCTTTTGGTTTGGAATTGTTGTTTCAAAGCGATCTACTTGTCCGAACAGGTATCTTAGTTTTATCTGCCTTTCTGGAAAAGCTAACGAAAAGGATGCCCCCATCAAATTTAGAGCAATGTTTCTGAAATAGAAACTTCACGTGAGATGAAAACAGCGTCCTGTTATCTTTTCCAGCAAAGATTCAAAACAGCGACTACCCGCAGTGCTGCTTAAACACGATTTCTTCTGATTGAGCACGGAGGGGTACTTCCAAACTCTCTTCCACAGAGTTTTATTGCGCAAGATCAGTAAATGTACATTAAAAATATCAATATGAGAGTTGTATCTGCAAGATAGAAAAGAAAACTTTCGAGCAAAATAAAAAACTACCTTTAAACACGACGCTCACAAAAAATAGGGTTGATTCTGAAAGAAGCAGGGTACCCTTGTTACCTTGAATTTTCATCCCCCGAAACTGTCCCTTTTATTGAGTTAATTCACCCTTTCCTGCCTAAAATTTTGCATTTGATGAAAGCATTCACTTCAAACGACAAAGTCCAGAAAGGATTTTCAATTTTTGTGCGTGTTCGCAACCGATAAACATCAAACTTTTGAGCACGCTCGCGTCATGATAAAACTAATAAACGGACTCAAGAGTCTCAAAGCGCGCTCTTTGGAAGAGAAGTTTTGTTCAGCTATACATGAGCTATAACTGAGTTTTTCTTCGTCAAGGCTTCCTGGCTTTCTCATGGGACATGTTTTCGTTTACATTTGTACAATTTGAATAAAACGATTTTCCTCAAAATTGTGTTCAAATGAACCAGAAAAATGTAAAGATTTCTTTTTTTGCCGGAACTTAAATATTATGGGAGCTGTTCCGTAATGATAGCCTGGCTCAGACATGATTACCTAGAAAAATTTAATGAATTGAATTATTTCCATATATAGCGCATGGAACTAAAGACATGATGAATGCCGAGTACATCACTGAAAGAAAGAGACTACGAGCTATGAGCGCCAAATCCCGGAAATTCAACTTGGCTAGCTTACTTTCGCCAATTTCCATTTTGGTCCCATCTTCTTATACCGTAACTTCAAAACACTGTACTGTTTTTTTTTTTTATTTTGCGCCCGTTGAACCGGTAATATCACACAAGTGCGCATCGGCTTGATCCGGAGTCAAAAACCTGCGCCATGCAGGAAATGTCCCTTTGACCGATGTTTCGTCTCCGGGGGATATTGTATAAGGTATGATCACGAAAATGGTTTATAGCATTGTCATGTTCTCGAGGTTCTTCCTTAAAAGTCTGCAGGTCTGTGAAATTTCTTAAGTGTCATGCTCAGGTCTTATGCAGTACTTTCCTGTTCACAAGGTTTATCGGTTGTGCTGACAAGCGACATGGCCGGCTTGTAACAGCGACATAGGACAGTAATGGCGACAAAAGACACAAAGATAGGTTGAAACTGCGACAGTGACAGAGAAAAGCGCAAATACAATAGTAAAATACCGTCAATGACATGTCTTCCTCCTCAATACAGTGTCAATACGCGAAACGACAGGTTTTGAAATTCAGACTAAGGTCATAAAGGGTCTCAAAAAAGGGAATCCGTAAAAATATCACAATTCTATTCAGATAGAGCTAGTTGTCTTAAAGAAAAGAAAGTTATTTCATGCATTATATAGGTTTATTTACTGACGGACTTGTTTTTAATCATTTATATGAGCAGGCGTTTTGGCTAAGGTAGTGTTTTTAGTGTCCATCTAGGATCATGTTGTTTATAGTTTTCGTATCTTCTAAGCATTGCAGTTTTCTCTTAAAATTTGTTATATTTACGGCTCACTGAAAGAACATTTTTTATTTAGTGATACCGTAAATAAAGCTTGATTGACTTTGCCTTGCCTTAATTTCTAGAAATTTCGATAAAAAGGGCATGCAAGATCGATCAGGAAAAGAAGGGTTATGGATACGAGATAAGGGGTGGCCCAAGTTCCTGTTGTTCAGTTCAGGGGTTTGAGGCCAGATCCCGGATGTAAGATATTCGCTCGTGTTATCGGAAAACCAAGTGGTAAGGAGCGAGGAGAGACGGGCTGTATTCTTAAGTATTTTTATAAACGTTGTTAAGAGAAAAAAAATAAATGATAATGAAATACACAATGGTGGAACCCTAGGGGTAGGGGGCTTCTTTGAAGAGTTCCATCCAGGGAGGCCCCGCCTGGGGCGTCAAAACAATTGTAACTCCCCTGCTCTTTCAACTTTGACTCTCCGTTGATCAATCCTGAGAACTATCAATCGAAAGAAGCTCATCCTTTCTTTCAACTTCTTTTACTATTTCGAGTAGTGACTAGAGATTTTGTCGGAAGCACGAGGTTATTCCCTTTCTCAGTTTCTTTTATTTCTATCCAGTAAACATAAACTATCTTAAATAGTCTATGGCGGAGTCGCAATCAATATCAGGAATAAAAAATAATTTTTTCAACGGTATGTATATTGTGGTGGATTTTTCCCTTGTTTTGTCTTAAAATAGCGGCTTATTTTCTTTGAAATAACACACTGGATAAACTATAGGGTAATTCCCATTAGACTGATTACAGCAACGTGAACAGACTTGCAGGATTCACGCGCACAGCATGTTCCCCTAGTCAGCCAGTTTTTATCTCAATGTGAAGCCCTCATAACTGGCGAAATCGGAGATTAAGAATGGGAACTATTTTTACACATTACAAGACCATCAACTAAAAAACTGCTTCTTTCATTTAATGTCTACAACAGTTGAAAGAACACGTGCGAATTTCAAGGTCATGGATACTATTATGTTTATTTTAGTTCTCTATTTCTGCTATATATATCAGTAACACTAGGGGTGGAGGCATGTGATATACGGTCTTAACGTTTGAGTCTAAGGAAATCCTATAATGGGACGATTGAACAAATAAAACCTTTTCAGCTGTTCTTGCACATGTTGCTATTTATTTCGAACGTAGTCAGTCTAACTTTTGACTTTGGACGAATTCATCATTCAAACGAAACGGTTCTTCAGCTGTACCTACACTTCGGAGTGCTGTTTATTTAGAATGTAGTTCTAACTCTATGATTCTGGGCGAAATCATTCAAACGAAAACTCTTCAATTCTTCAACTGTTCTTACATATCGTGCTATTTATTTGTTTATTTATTTAGAATGAGTCTAACTTTTAAGACTGTCGACGAAATCCGGTGTTGCCACTATAGATCACTATACAAATTAATCCTCTTGGAGAGCACTTTTTCCTGGTCTTGTTTGTTTTTCAGTATTTTGCAAAATTAGCCTTCACATTTTCCTTTTTTTGGCACACTTTGAGAATAATAAGTTCAGTTACAAAGCCTTCCTGTAATGTTCCTTGCGTGTTAAAGCGACTTGCCACAGCCCAGCGTTTCAGTTTCACCTCTCTAAGGGTCATATGCCACTGATATGCAGTATCAACGAGAATGAACCATGAAAGTACTGGCTCCACTCACCACCACAAAATGGCCTGTGAAAAGCAAGAGAGAGATTAGTTCATTCCCCCAGGAGTGTGACCAAGTCTGTGATTAATAGACCACTTTCGATATATTAAACTGCAGCATGATGGCTACTGTAGTCTTAGCCGGACACAAACAAAGAAATTGAATGTTTATTCATTTTCAACACTCAACACTCAACACTTGCTATCAAGCTGTATTTTAATATATCGATGTGGCCTATGATTCTTCCCAAAGAACTTTGTAAATTCGAAAATATCGGCCTGGCATGGTTTCTTCAAAATTTAGTCCAGTCGTTTCAGCCGATATTTTTATCTTGCATTATCTATTCGTAACTTTTCGAAAGACCAGCCCACCATGACAATTTCTATGGATATAAACCCTTGGGTTTTTAAGAAAGACACTAAAAGGATTCAGTTACTATGCCCCTTCTTCTGCTAAAAATATAGCCTCGATAAACTCAGTTGAAGCTGAAAAAGTTGCTTTTCATGGACAACGGGATATAGCCTTATAACAACACTTTCTAATTTAAGGCTCAAGCACTTACAACCCAGATAAGCCGGGCGCGGTACGGTAGCTCTAATCCCTCCACTTTTACCGTATTTTTCACACTATGTAAAAACGTATCTTGCTGATAATGAATCACGGTCAATAGCGAAATATTGGAGTAACTGAACTTGCAATGTTCTTGAGTAAACGATGAAATAAAAGTTTTTTTTACTATAGGTTATGCTTTAATTTTTGGTTCCCTATTTTAAGAAATTCACTTCATGTTTTTCCAAAGACCGAACAACTGTGGAATGCCATTTTTGTTGCATTGGAGCATTTGATACAACTTTTGTGGTAAGTAAGCGCCGGTGGTGGACTTCGAGCGACGGAAATGACTTTGCAAATACATTTGATATCAAACTGACCTAAGAATGACTCACTTGTTGTGGGTTTATTAATTACCTTTATCATATTTGCCCCAGGAAAAGGAAATGTAAATCCTATTACCTTTACAACGACCCCAAGGAAACATTAGGGATACCCTACCCCACCATTCATGGGAGAGGGGGAGGTCATTCAAGGGAGGTTTGGGTAGGGGTGTGCCCCACCCGAGGCTTTCTAACCGTGCCCCTGTTTAACCCTTTCAGCTCCGAGTATCCAGGTACAAGTTCTCTAGACTGATCTCCATACATTTCTTTTAATAGTTAGCTAAGAGAATTCGATAATAGATCAAAATATTTCCCCTTTGCTGATCATTATATTAATTCTCACAGCCTCCTCGCTTACTGATGTATGGATATGGTTGGGAGAAAACTGACGTTGGTCACCTTTGGGACTTAAAGGGTTAAGACAAAAATGTTTCATTTCGCCTCTTCCCTGTTTAAGACAAGAGGCCTTTTTCAACGACCCTGATTCGACATGATTTCAGTACCAATTTTTTAAACCACGATCATAGAATTTGATGTTTTTACTGAAAAAATGTTGGTACCACAGATGAAGATCGTCCGTTCGCTAACCTGCGCATGTTCTCTTTTAAGACGCTAAACAGTGAAATTTCATACCCTGAAAACCATACCATGTTCAGCAGTATTTAGGCCAAATAAGGGAGTGCACCCCCAGGCTCATCATCCACTCCTCTTCCGGGGCAATAGCATTTTTACACCCAAGGTCAACTGCACTGTGGAACCGCTCCGTTAAATATGTTGTCGTTATATCGGCGTCATGTTTTATTTATTTCACTATCTGCTGGGATGAAGAACATCGATCGGTTTGTTTAAGGAGGGTATTTTTGCATTCAGGATACCACTGAATAATGCAGTGAATAAAGCTGTCTTTACCCAGAAAATAAAGTTAATAGCCTGAGAGCACTTTTTAATTCTTTTTTATTATTAATTTCATTATTCTCGAACACAAACCTACGAAAAGAAGACCATTACCTGAAAAAAAAAATGAAAAGAAACTAAATAAATAAAACGAAATCGCCTCATGCCAATAACCGTAGTTGTGATGACGTCTGCCGCCTGATCTGCCTCGGTGCCAGGCTTCTTTTCCTACTTTTTCGCACGGTCCACTTGTTGTTGTGGAAGCCTGGTTACAAGAAAGGCCGCACTGGCCTCGTTCCCTGGACCCAAACGGCCCGCCGCCTCCCTACAGCGTTTATAAGGAGTTACGACAACCTCGACAACGACGGCGGCAGTGGAGACGTCACAAAAAACAATCAATTTGCGTTCTTTCCAACTTTATCTCGTTCATGTAGCCTCGCTAAATATGTCAGAAGCAGACGAATCTTTCTGGTAATGAATTCTTAATGAATATATCCAAGTTCAAAAACAGACAGAAAATCCGTCGTGTTGTAATCACGTCCTTCAAAAAACGTCGCATTAGGACACTAGGAAGTTTCATGTCGTATTTATGAAATGGATGTCAAAGGGATGTAGTGCCAAAAAGTGTAATGATGTGTCATTGACGTGCAGAACTCATGTTTTGCTCATAAAACCAGTTGACTGTTTGTTGTGACGTTCTCTTTGCCTTACCAAGGTACCAAAAAATGTGATTGCGTGCAGAACTCATGCTTTTCTCATAAAACAGATTGCTTGTTTGTTTGTTTGTTTCTTGACTTTTTCTTCTTTTTGCACGTTCGCTCGTGTTGTAACCATGGTAACCTCCCTACAGTGCTGTCGCTGAGGTGAAGGTTATAGGGTCCAGAGGGTATTCTCACCAAATCGTGAACCTGATATCCCCTTAATTTCAGTCATCTTTTTTCAGAGCTTTGAACGTGAGTATATTCAAAAGTTTTGGAAACTGATGTAACTCGCATTTCCGATCAAAAAATTCGTAAAATATTTTGTACATGAAGTTCACATCCTCACTTTCACTAAGAGACTGTAGTCTTCATTCCGTCACGTTTCTTGTGCTTTTTCACATAGCAGTTTAAAAAGTCAATCAACTGCTTTTTGAGTTTTCCTCTCGACTTTCAGATCGTTTAGAAAGATCTACTTTGTTAAATAAAGGGAACCGCCAGGAACGTTTTCTTCTATCATTCCTAAAGATTATATCAAAATATTATCACGCTATGAACAAAAACTACCCTGCGAACAGAGGTTTCTTTCAGGTAAGGTTTTTATAGCACTTACTAAGTCTTTCGCGTCGCCTGTTTTTGTCCGGAGCGCAAACAAACCAACTATGCGACTGACAAGCCACGCGAACGACTTTAAAAGTGCTAAAAGCCATGCCAGAAAGAAACCTTAGCCTGCGTAGCAAGCGTTTCTGTCTGGTTTAGGAGCAAAGAACGAGAAACAAGAGTCAAAGACCGCGCTCGTTTTGTTTCTCACACGGTCAACACCGAAAATCCTGTTCCTCGGTCTTTTTTTGCTCCGAAACTAAACAGAAACGCGTGCTACGCAGGCTATGGAAACCTCTGCTTACTAACCAAAAACGTGTTAAACATATATAGCAACTTTCTTTCAGTCTAGTCGCGTTGCTGTTCTCGACTCTAATCTAGAATTTTCCAACAAACCGGCATGAATTTCATAATAGTGGGGCAAACCCAACAAACCTATTGATGTGAAGAACTTGTTCGGGAGAGAGAAAAAAGAAATTTAAATGCAAAGTGCAAAAATTGGATGACTTGATCTCTTTACGGGGCCTTTTTGCAGAAACTATCTTAAGTCAGGCTTCTTTAGTTATCAGGATCAGCAATGTAGAATTGTAACAGGGACTTTTATTGGGGAATTAAGCTCTGTGGTTGAACGACAGGAGTCCTTCTACTAACCCGAGGTCCCTTTACATCAAGTGGATTCTTCGTTCAAAAATCATGTCGTTTTATTTCTGGTCTTGACTCATTCAATTACAGGCAGAACTTCGAGCTTTTGTTGAAAGGGTTATTGTCATGAACGAGTTACAGCCAAAAGTATTTAATTTGGAAAACTCACCTTCTAGACGTTTTCTAGACTTTTAACTGCCATAAAATGCAAATTTTAACCTCTTTAGATCATTTTGCAGACCGAAATGACACATTTCCTTACTCTTTCAAATACTTCAACTAGTGAAATCCCTACCCTCATATCCGCGAAGCCTGAAAAAAAGTATTAAATTAACTGCAAAAACCGTGGACGAAGATCCTGCTAGTTGTAAACGTTAGATCTCTAGAAAAGAGATCAAATCAGCCAAAATATAAAGACAAGAACGAAAAGTCCAAAGACTACTGCAAAGCTGATTTAAAACAACGTGTTTTGTTTTTTATCTGTAAACCTGAAGAAGGCTGGTATGGCCAGCCGAAATATTGTTATAAAAAACAATACACGTTGTTTTAAATCAGCTCTGCAGTAGTCTTTGGACTTTTCTTTCTTGGAAAAAAGTACCCCTTTGGGGCGGAGCCTCCCCGCTGTCGTATAGGCCATTATAAGGAGTACCTCTCAGGTGTAGTTCGAAACATCAACAAAAAAAAATAGTCAGAAAAGCAACAACTGAATGAGGCACAAAAGATATGAAATAATCTACTTTTCATTTTTTTGATTTTCTCTTCATCTCAAGATCAGTTTGTTGCTTCATTTATTTCTCAATAGTCGCCCCGACCCTGGGTGCTAAAGATTTGACCGGTTATGCTGCCATAAAACTTGCCATGTAACTCATATCTTGCATCAGCACTAATCTCTCTCCTCCGCAGAGGCTCCCACTGGGTATTCCGATAATGAATAATAATAATAATAATAATAATAATGATAATGATGATGATGATGATGATGATGATGATGATGATGATGGTGGTGGTGGTGGTGGTGATGACGAGGATGATGATAACAACGCGCGTTGGACGATGGGAAGAGGCAAAAGGCGGGAAAGAGGCCTCACGAGTTTCTCTCTTTCCCCTTCCCATCGTACCCAGCGCGCTTTCGTTTTCTTCTTCCCCAGCCTCCCGACGACACAAAAGGGAGTTTTAGCAACGACGAGGGCGACGATAGCGAAAACTTCACTTTTAAAATGAATAAGCGTTTTTCAAACTTTGTCGTGTCTATTCCAATTCACTGAAAATGTCTAATGTAGGCAAATTTTCCTGGAGTTGATTTGTCGGGGATCGCACTCAAGTTTAGAAAGAGAAGGAAAATTTGGTTGTCGCTTGTTTACGTCTCCATAAAAAGCGAAATTAGGCATTTTCCCGTCGTAGTCGTGCAGTGACGGCAAAGAAATGTCAAAAAAAGCGTGATGCACGTGCAAAGTTGTTGTTTTGCTGAATAAGCCTTTTGCTGTTTTGACGTTCTCGTTGCCGTCGTCGTCGTCGTTGCTAAAACTCCCTAAAGAGGGCTCTGCTGAGGAGAGAGAGACTGGCACTAATTCAAAAAATCAGGTCCAGGTAACAATGTCAACACTGTCCACAACAACAGTCCTATTCAGGACTACGTTCACCCGGACGATCAAACTCAACCTACTTTTGAAATGACTCCTAGGTTCAAACCTTTCACAATGAAAGATATTTTATCCAATCAACGTTTGTATAATAATAATAATAATAATAATAATAATAATAATAATAATAACTGTTTATTCACAAATCCAAATCGGAAAGTGAAAAGGAGATAAAAGAGGTTATCCCTTTCTAGTTTATCTCCTGATAATAAAATACATTAAGAAATAAATTATTTACAACTGTTTAAAATAGTAACTATATATGTATATAAAACATCACATAGTAAAAGAACTTAGTGTTCACTAGGAAAATCTGTAAGGTAACGTCTCAGTCTGTTCTTGAAAATATTCAAATTCTCCGCCTCAGCAACTTCCTTTGGAAGATTGTTCCACTTATCTATTATGCGTATGAAAAAAGAATGTTTAAAACTATTTAAAGTTGCTGATGTAAGCTTAAGTTTACAACGATGGTTGGCTCTTAAGGGCCGAAAATCATGTGCAAATGTGAAAAATGCCGAGGGATCAAGTCCATTAAGTCTATTTATTGTCTTATAACACTCGATAAGCGACGAAAATAATCTTCTTTGTTCAAGTGATGGCCATTTAAGGAGCTTTAGGCGTTCTTCGTAAGGCATGTCTTGCCCAATATTTCCAAGGGCGCATTTAGATGCTCTACGTTGTACTTTCTCCAAGGTGTTTAAGTCTTTTTTAAGGTGCGGACACCAAACTGGAGAGCAGTACTCGAGTATCGGACGTACTAGACTCTTATAAAGTTTGAAAACAACTGAGGATTTTTAGGACCCACCGTTCGCCTAATGAATCCAAGCACACTATTTGCCTTATTTGCGCATTTGTTAGCTTGCATACTCCATGACAGGTTCGAAGTAATATAGATTCCGAGATCCTTAACTTCAGATACAGCTTTTAATTGGTTACCACATAGATGGTATTGAGGACTTGAGTAATCATTTTTTTTAGAAATGCGCATCGCTTCGCATTTATCTGTGTTAAATTTCAGCTGCCAGACATGGCTCCAAGATTCCAGGCGAATAAGATCTTTCTGTAGCTCTTCAACATCTTCCTTAGTATCCCTGAGTATCCTATACAATTTCATATCATCTGCAAAAAGTTTTGTGCTTGACATAATGTTTCTTGAAATATCATTAATATAAATTAAAAATAAAATGGGTCCCAGCACAGTTCCTTGGGGTACACCAGACAAAACGGAAGTCCAAGATGAGTAATGTCCCCGCAGAACAACGCGCTGGTATCGATTGGTGAGAAAACTTCTAAGCCAAGACAGGAGTGGACCTTGGATACCATATGCGTGTATCTTTGTCAAAAGGCGTTCATGTGGCACCGAGTCAAAAGCTTTTGAAAGGTCCAAAAATATAACATCAGTTGTTGTAGTATACACTATACGGATAACTTTTGCGCCGCCAGGAAAATCATACCGGATAGGGCCTCTGTTCACAACCTCGTCCCCAGGGAGCTTTTCCCTGGCTTTGGCCCCACCCCACCTAAAAGCCGGTGTGGCTGCTAGCCAACCCAGGACCGCGCAGTAGTGTAATTTTCGCGCCCTTTTGGGGTCAGGTGACCAAGCCGTTATTTTTAAGTTGCATGATCGTTAGCTCGGCGGTCAGAGATTACTTCGCTCGCTAGTTCAGCGATGGATTTTGGTTTTTCTGGACAAATTTATAATAGGCTCACAAGTTTTACGTCAACCTTATCTACTTGTCAGTAAAACAACAGCCGTTTTTCGGTGTTAGAATTCACCGCGTTTGAGCTGTTGTCTCAATGTGGTCACAGTCGGGGAAAAGCGCCCTGGGGACGAGGTTGTTCTGTTCACACACAAGAGCGACTGTGGCGGCTCGATTCTGTGACTGAACGAAGCTATGCCTTGCCGATCTCGAAAGTGGAGCGTTCCATTTCGGATAGGCATTGTGCCATACTTTGGTGTTGTGTGAACACCTATTCGGCCCGTAGCGGAAGTAAATAAGTTGGTACCAAAATGTATAAAATATCAGCAAGTCCACAGCGACAAACCAACGAGTGGTGCCGGATCTCCCAGTTGTAAACCTGGATTAGTACAATAACAACTTACAGAAAAATATGAAACGGAAAACTGATTCTTACACCAAGGCGATGAAGGAGAAAGGATCAGTTTGCCGTTTCATATCTTTTTAAATAAGTTGGCGCGAGGCGTGGAACTTACTGAGACGGAAGTGAATATTCAAGAGTGAGGACTGGAATTTAGTGCACGAAGCCCTCTTGGCTAACCGCGCCGAAACGATGTTCGATGCGTGCGAACGAGCTGAGCCTCCCAGGTCCGTCGCCGTTCATACTATATCGCATAAAATCGCAAAGATTTTCGTGGCCCCACGAAAAGCTCCCTGCTATAGTGTGAACAAGACTGCTAGGAAAATCTTCATATGAGAAATCTGAAAAGGCTCTCAAATAGAAAAATATATTGGGGTACGTAGACCAACAAAGATGATTGATATTACCATAATGCATTTTTTATACTGAAAAAGGTGGTTAAAGACTGTACTACTCGTATCACCAGGCTGATGAGAAGTTAGGGCAGGAAAAAATGTTTAAAATGTACAAAGAGAAACCTGACCAACTTCAAACCTCAAATGTATTCACTCTGAGGTTATTTTCACAAAAAATGCAGGTGTCTTTCAAAGGGACACCACCTACTGACATTTTATTGTTGCGCAAGTTTTAGCGGCATCAAAGGCCATTATGGCTCTTGGCGGCGTTTATGAAGACGTCATTTACGAGGCGATTATCCTGAAAAAAGCATTACTAGAGGTTAAACCAATCTGACACACAGATGGCCAGCTGAAAATTTCATTAAAACAAAGTTGAAAAATGATTTCTTGGCCACTAAACAATGACCTTATAATCCAGTTCTATGCGTACATGTAATCTTGCACGTTGTCCTAAAACTACTTTAATGAACTATACCAAGGTCGTAATTGTCTGTACGCTAACAGGCACGTGCCACTGCGTGAAACTGGAAATATTTTAGGATATCCGACTCTAGAATGCTTGATCGTGACTCTCTTCAATCCTGAAGTATTCAAGACACACGCCACACGTATGCTAGTCTTTTTGTATATTGAAATATACTGTACATGAAAAAATGTCGAAAATAAAAAAAAAAACACAACAAAAACAAAATAGACTGAATAAAGGAAAGTTAACTAGCAGAAAATAAATAACAGATAGTAGCACTTCACGTAACACCGCTTTAACTTCTGCCAGATAATGTTTCAGTACAGCCTTTTTCCCCGATTTTGCCCCTGGCAAAAGCTATAACTGCTGCCAGGAGCCCATCAGCGGCTGCCTGATGATCAAGAGATCATACTGACTGTGGGGGTACTTCCTGTAATGGGACTGTAAAGGAAGGCTCCGCCCGAAAGAGGTACCTTTTTCAGGCTATAGGTATATCAAAGGGTAAGGATTTCGCTTGTTAAAGTCGGCATAAGGGGGTAAGAAAATCTGTCCTTTCGGTTAGTAAGAGGCCCGAAAGGGCTAACAGATGCATTTTATGGCAGTGAAAAAGTCGAGAAAACGTTCTTGTCTTGTAATTTGTTCATATTTTACAGACAGTGCATGCGTTCTAAACTAGGTATGTGAAAAAAGGCACCACTGGTCAATAGATGGTATACGAAAGGGGTACCGTTTCTGCCAAACATGGTATACAAAAGGGTAAGGGGTTGGACCTCGGGGTGGAGCCTCGCCGTAAAAATCCTTATTTAGTGGCTTCTCGGACCTGTATGGAAACGATCTCTGATACGGGGTATGGTTAATTTGGAAGACGGTGGGAAACCGCCGGAAAAATCCGAACTTCCTCGCCCCTGTTATTATCGGTCATCGGTCCAGTCGCCCCCGCCCTAAGGTGAATTTAGTCCTCCCAAGTTAGGACTCCAGAAACCAGAATTATGTCGCCCAGTATTGATTTTATTTCGCTCGAAATGATGAGTTATGTTGCCCAAAATATTGTATACAGAGAAATAAAATTAGAAGAGTTAAGCAGATTTGACTGTAAACCTTCACATTTTAATCTTGCGTTGTACCTCCAAACTGCTATGGGACGGAATTTGAGTTCAACGGCCACACCACAAATAAAACTAAATGCCAAATCAGAAAAGTAGTTCATCACTTAAAGGGAAGGGAAATACGGTACCGAGTGGAAAAGGCTGCAAAGAAGTCTTTCCCTTGCCGTAAAACGCCCACTTGAAATAAAAGCCTCTTATCATATAAGCGCCCTCCTGCGCTGTTAAATTATATTAGATACACCTCTCTAATAAACGCCCCCTGTCTAACAGACGCCCACTTTGAGAATTACTTCAAAATACTAGGAATTAGAAAAAGGAGCAAAATCATTCAATTAATTCAGTTTCTTGCTTGATTAACAAGGCTTTGCGTATTTCATCTTGTTCAATGTCATGTTAAAGTAAGAATAAACTAAAGATGGCAAAACAATTACCCTGATCGAGGGGTAAGGAAATGACGTACAACATAAAAACTGGAAAGGAAAAAATACTAAGGATATGGATTACAATAATTCGTCGCGACGAATTATTGTAATCCATATCCTTAGTATTTTTTCCTTTCCAGTTTTTATGTTGTACGTCATTTCCGCCTCTCCCTTTTAAACAATTTTTATTGCTACATTCTCCCTCTGTATAATATTGTGATTCCTACATAACTTCAGTAACATCTGTAAACCTGAAGAAGGCTGGTATGGCCAGCCGAAATATTATTATAAAAAACAATACACGTTGTTTTAAATCAGCTTTGCAGTAGTCGTTGGACTTCTCGTTATCGATAAAAAAGTATTAAATACCTCTAAATGGCATCAGCTCCCATTTAAGTTCCAAGGTAAATATCTGGTTCAGCTGCTATTGTTGTGCAAAGTAGAGTAACCGGACATTTCTCGCTCGGCACATGGTCTTCGCGTCGTCCCTTGCCGGGCCAAAATCAGGTTGGACACCTTATGTTTATTACACAAAGCTATACTCTAAACCTCGCTATACTATATTTAGGCCAGTTTATTGGGCATGAGAACTTTTAGAAAAGTGGGGAAATCAGAGTAAGAGACAGTTGTGCAAGGAAAAGAGTCAGTTGAATACAGGGTTTAGCACCGAAAGTACAGTAATTAGGGTTAAGCACTGTTTTAAAAACGGTTAGCTTTCAATAATGTAATAATCAACGCCATGTAAAGTACGTTAAAATAAACCGGTCTCGGAAGTTAGCCCTTGATGGTGTAATGAATACGAATTGAATATGGATTAGACATCAAATGACGCGACTTCAAGTCCTACATACTACCTACTGTTTTCTTCTGTTTTCGCTCTTCTCTTATTTACTACTTTAGTTATAAAACTCCTCCTATCATGTATTTTGAATGAAGATGACAATCTGACTTTGGGGTATCCATTCTAGTCACAACCGTCATAAAATTCAATTCACCTAAATGAATCAAATAAACTGGTAATTGTGGATGAAGATGCAAACAAGGCACTCCCATGGAAGTACTCCAAGCGTGAAAATATGGTTAAGTTCTGTTTTAGACAACAAGTTTGGTCAATAAAGGAATTTATTATATAGCCAAAAGAAACCTATTCTCACGGAGCAAGACCAAAATCCCGAGTGGGAAAGATGGGTCTGTCCTCAGTTTGTGTCTTACCCGCCGGCAACACAGGACTCGATTCATCTTGATCGCTCGCGGAACCAGCTAAAACAAGGCACTTTTGTTTATACTATACCTTCATATAAACATTTCCTTCACTTACTTTGTAATTAACTATATCGAATATCTGCGGAACTTCACTATAAATAGATAAACTGTACGTCTTGCTGTTTTTTATCAAAGTGTACTATTTTTTTTATTTAAACTGTAAGTCTTAACGATGCGGCGTGGACCATTCGATATCACAACTTAAGAAAACATAATGGATCCAAGGAATAGAGAGTAAGAAGCTTATCAGTGCGGTTTTGAAATGGTTTTACATAAAGCTAATTGAAGAACTGGAAAGAATCCATAGAAAGGTCAAATTCAGGTCGAGTTCATTGCAAGCCCTCTTGCATGAATGACCGTGATTATTTATACTTACTTGTAAACAAACTATAATTGTTTCCGGACTAGACTTCTCCTCTGCCTCGGCTAAGCAGATCTGAATCAGTAACTGAACGTAAGTGGAATAGGCTCTTACGGAATCATATGTTGACAGAGCATAAGCTAAAATAGCTTGGCTAACTCACTAATGTTTTCGTGTTAGAAACATGACCCTCACAAAGCCAAACAAGATTCCACATTCCGGTCAGTTATTGTTTCCCATTGAGTTACTGTTTTTAGATATGGTATTTGCTTTTTTAAAAAAAAGGGCGATGTCATCTATTTAAAGTAACACTCTAGAACAAAAAGAAATAACTACTTCTTCATCCCATGATAGTATTTAAAACCATATTGTTAGAAAAGGCTGTTCCTAGTTGAAAATATTCAGGGTTATGCCATTGCTGTCCGGTAGAAAAAAACTATGACGTGCAGTTAGGTGTATCAACATATCAGTTTAATATGAACGTTTTTTTAAATTATTTTGTTCAAGAGTGAATTTTTGTCGTACTATCTATATATGAATTGTGGCTCCCTTCCAAACTTTAAATTGTTTTCTTAACAAAAGCCCCTATTTAGATTGTTTACAAATGGTAACATCGAGAATAATGATTTTCAAGTATGTTGATTCAACATAAGAGTTAAGTGGCAGCAAAGTCTTACAAGATTAGTCTTAGAAGTCGGGACCAAGCGATGTAACCAAAGCAGACACGGTAGCCCGGTAATATACTACCGTGAGCCGTCAAAAACCTAAAAAGTCAGTTTCGTTTTGCTGGAAGTAGCTTCTAATAAAGTAATTTACATGCTATGATTGATCTTTAGGCTCTGTTGCCTTAAAACCATGCCAGAACACAATTCAAAGAGGTTGACAATTTTCCTTTAATAGACTTATCCACAGTTTTTCTTCTTTTTTTTTTTTTTCAATTTTTGACATGGACAGCTTAAGGAAAATCCGTCGACATCCGCTGAAAAGAGCACTTTTAAATTAGTAAAATTGCCAAGTTTGACCTGATTTGTTGAGAACTAACGAAGACATAGTTCCTTTAAGTAGCTAAATTTTAATTTTGCTGGGCTAGATATCTTTCAACTAGCGGAGTCGTCGGATTTTCCGTGTCTGGTGCATGTTAAAAGTTGAAAAAACCGTGGAAGGATCTGTTGAATTCAACTACGTTAGACTTAAACTGCCTTCAGTGAATGAAGTGTAGCTGAATTATGCGCCACGTCATGAATACTTATTTGTCCTGCTCTTTAGTCTTCCAGAAGTATAAGGTTTTTTTTTTTTCTTTAACTTGCTAGATGATTAGTTATTTTCACTTGAAAAGAAATATAGTTTTTAAAGATTTGATGCCGCTATTCCCGCATCGCGAATTATCTGAAGAAAGCCTTGGCTAGAGGTTAAACTTCAACTTTCGTGATCGCTCTCGAAGCTTCGTTTCTTGGCCAATTGTTCATTGTCTAGGCAATCTCACCGTCCTAATCTAAGTTTCGATAAGCTACAGGTCGCTAAAAGTGATTTGTCGGCTAGATATTGTTAGGTGATGCAGACAACTCGCTTTAGAGGTGCTATGTCCCCACAATGTCCGTATAACGGAACATAATAATGACCGTAGCTTCTTTCCTGGTGATAGTTATGTTGTTGATATGGTTATTGTGTTGCCAGACGTCAATAATCGCGTTATTTATTATAATCGGATTGACAACATCCGATTCTCATTAGCCGCGATTTACCACAGCTAGAGCGACATATATTCAAATTAGCTTGTCGTTTTATCTTATCATATGATACAAATAGATGCCGTCAAATTCACAGGCGCAGATATTCACACTTATGAATATCATAAAGAGGTATTTTGTCCATTTGAAGATTTATCTTATTATTTTATATTTAGATCAATTCCAAAGTGAATTATTGCTAGCTGCAAAAAAATGCAGTGAGATAATATGACCTACTTCAAACAGAGCGTAACATTTCTGTTGGCTCTAAAGGTCAATTATGATCTACTCTTTTCCAACCTTGTTTGATCTAAATATATCTAACAAGAGAACTTGGCATATGATGAAGCCGTCTTTGATTGCTGGTCCCACAAAGAAAATATTTTACGGCCGCGTGTAATCCGCAGTCCTGCATTTTTTGCTTGTTCCGCATAACTGATTTAAAACTATGGCCGCGTCCACACATCTCCGTATTTATTTCAAAAGCGATTTTTTTGGCAGATTGACCGGTTCCGTTTAAACGCCGCTCCGAACTGAAACGTTTTGGAAACGTCGGCTTTCCGCAATGGGTGTTGACGAATGAAAACGTAAATTGTCGAAAGGCAGATAGCGTGGAGGCACTGATATCGAGGGGGATAAGAATGTTTCACTGCCCCTTGCCTTTTCAGTGCAATTTTTTGAGAAATCTATTTAATCAGTAGGGCTACGTTTACCGCCGTTCTATCTAGAACACCCGATCAGAGTGTTAAACGACTCGTCAGAGGTCCAAGAGCAGGACTGGAGTGGCTACTTCAGAGAAACCGGCTTGGTGCCCAGAAACCTCAAAAGAGATCAAACATTGATTTCAGAGGCGAAGGGGAGAAAATTTTAATTTGTTCGAGGCCAAGTTGTTTTAAAAATCTGTTTTCAAATTCTTAAAAATAGATGCGTGAGCACAAGGCTCAAAGCAAAGGTTCTTCTCATTGAGAACACGTGTCAGAGTCAACAACAGGCCCGCAAACGGAACGATCCCCCACAAGATCTAACACTTTAAGAGAACAAACTTGATCATATTAAACAACGAAAGTGTATTTGGGAAAGTTGCTTTCAGGAAAATCCATATTCGAACTTTACGGATCTGGGAATATCTTTCCATATTCTTCTCCTGTTTTTTTAACAACCGGCAATACTAGAATCGTCCCAAAAATAGCGTCACGTACTGGCAAAACCCTAAATAGTTCCCTTCACCTCAATATAACTACTTCGTGCTTATTTGAATGTGATCTGAAGAACCATTTTGCTTACAAACAGTGGAGCAAAAATGTAACTTGATTTACAGGTTATCAGTAAGCAAAAAATTTTCATGCTCGGAAACCGATGTCGGATGGTGTGGGTTCGCAAACGGGCCCAAAAAATATTTGAAACCATTGTTTTTAATTGATGAAGTGATTGATTTTTCCTGTATATTTTTTATTTGCAAGGTCAAGATGAGGAGAAGAAGCCCCATGCAAAGCCATTTACTTTATTAACAAGAAAACCGCGAAAAAACCATTTGAACTTAGGGCGCCAGGTTTCGAAAAGTCAGAACTGGCCGGCCGGACCATGGCAGGACCAGATACTTTGTCATTTATGTTTATCCTAACAATTCTAGTAGTTATAAAAAATTGCTTAAGGTGCATCCAAAGTATTTTTTGTAAATATTTAATTAGACTGTATAACTTGTAATGATTTTTCTGTTTTTATACAATATACTCCTGCTTTATTGTATTTTTAAGGATTAATGCGCATTTCATTTGCGTAATAAATGAAATTATTATCACTATTATTACTGTTTTATTATTATTATTATTATTATTATTATTATTATTATTATTATTATTATCACATCGTCATCATCATCGTGGACAAGGTAAATAATTTTCTTTTTGACGAGTGGTTCAGGTGTTATGAGGCAATTCTGTAAAGATTGCCGGTTCAAACTGCTTACTAATTGAGCCCCGGAGCTTTTTGTCTATCGGCTTATCATGGCAAGAGAGGGATCGAGCCCCTTTATATCCTTCCTCTGACTGACGTTTTCCTTAAAAATTTATTTCATGACCGGTAATTTGTTTGATCATCTGTCCGTGGGTTCAGTTCGGTGTGGGAATTTTAAATCATTTTAAAATTTTCTGACCTTGTCATCAATTACCTAATTGATTGCTTTTAGTCCTGCAGCAAATTTTCTTATGATCGAAGGTCAAAACATGATACATAACCCCACGCAAAGCCTCATTCAGAATTCTTTTTAAAATTCTGAATTTTGGTTGTCATTTGCATTACGATAATAAGATGTCTTTATGATTGAACACATCGGGTTAATTTCGGAGACTGAACGTTGCATAGTCAGTGACTACAAGTCATCCGTGGAACGCCAGCAAACAGTCGATATCAGAGAAAGCTGAACTTATTAAGACCTTGTATGGTTACTGAATGAGTGAGACCTTCATATTATTAACTTTTTAAGGTGGTTACACATCCTACGATAAGACACATTAAACTAGAAAGAAACTAAATGACTGCTATTTTTATCCCACTACAATAATTTTGCCAGGAGTTAAGATAGTGGGGAGGAAGCGAAACGCAAAGCAGAGCGAGCAAAAACTACAGAAAAAACCGGAAGACAAAAGCCCACGAGCAGTTTTTTCTCGATCTTTTGCCGCTTTCTCTTGTTTCATGGCGCAGTTCCCACTGCTGCCCTTTAACGCCGGCAGAGGGGTCAAAATTCAACGGCCTGATGATTCACTCTCCAACGGATAGAAAGACTTTGAAAATAAAATATTGTTAACACTTCTTAATCAATAAGAAATGAAAAAATGCCAAATTTTGTTTCTAACGTTATTCTACAGCGAGGATACTGATTGTGAAAGTTGTCACAGTCTCTCATGGAAAGGTTAGCACAATCTTAAAAGTCATGCACACAGTAGCAGTGTTAAGTTTTCCACTGGTGCACAATGCCTTCTTATCTTCTTAAAAGGTACATGATTTAATATATTCAAAAATATATAAGTTCTGGAAGTGTTAGGAATTTAGCCAACACCATGAGGCATTCTAGGATTGAGCAGTTATCAAGATAAATCCAAAAAACCGTAACCGTAAATTTCTTAGCAATTAGCTGATGAAGGACGCATCATTTCATTAACTCCTTAATTTTGCGATAAACTGAGAAAGTCTTATAAATCGAGGCGCCACCTTAAATCGACTTTTCTGGTGTTAAGTAAGGTGAGATGAGTGGAATGCATTTTAATAGTAAGTTCATTTATATTATGACTAATGTTTTTTCAGGCTATATAGTCTCCCAAGAAAGCAACGTTTTAACTGTGTAGTGCCAATGACTGAGATAGATGCTTGAACTTAAAGTTAGTGAAGACCGCTAAAAAAATGAAAAACTATCTAAACATTTCGAGACTACTCTAAGATCCCACCCCACCTTCTCTCAAAACCTGTTCACTGTAAGGTCAACAGAAAGTGAGACGACAAAATACCGCTCGGAAGGAAAGGGAAGTGCGATCAAGAAAGGTTTAAGCCACTGAGTAGATGTACTAGACTACATATTTCAACACTAGCCTCTTGTGTAAATAGTCAGCAAAAGCAGCTGCCACAAGCTCCCGGACAAATTTAAAGACGCTTAGGAATCCTTTTATTGCACTAAAATAGCTGTTTCGGTAAAATTTAGCCTTTATTTTAAGTGTTGCTAAAAATAAACGACATTGTCTCTTCCAGTGAAATGTTATCTATAAACAAGATTGGAAAACTATAGTTTAATAGTATCTCTTTCTTAAACCTTTTTCGTTTTTTTGTTTTACTTTTGCGGTGAAACATTAAATAGGGGTAACCGGGGGATTATCCGTTTTTTTTGTTTTTTATAGAAGCCAAAGAACTGCCGTCTTTTCGGCAACTAGAAAACTGGATTAAGTTTCTACAATATCAATTTAAAATATTTTAAAAATTACTTATAGCGTTAATGCTCTAAAGTATTGACAATTGTATCGCTTTAGTCTCAGCTGAATTGTCCTAAACGTTCAATCGATCAGATCACTCAAGAAGCACTCAAACAACTGAGAAATTAACAACGTTCCAAAGTTGTTTTCGCGTTGCTTTTTTTTAATCATTATAAAACCTTACAAAGAGACAGTGTTGTCATTTAGCTTTTTCCTGAAGGGTCGCAAGAAAGGAAATTCGCGATCTGTCGCCATTTAAAAAACTAATGCTGCTCCTTCAACTGATTTCGCACCCGAGACGGCAATTTTAACTTCTTAAACAAAATACTGTCACTTATTCTCCGAGTTTTCAAACCGATGGAGGTGTCATTCAGTAAGGTAACTTATTTTAATCTAATTTACAGCGATAATAACGGCGACTGAGTTCCTCCGTCCAACTTGAGAGATAGCTAAGCTGAGCCGATAAAGCTAAGAGCTCTGTTCAAAGCAAAAACAACTACGGGAGTAAGTAAAACAAACCAAAACGCATGGTTTGCATATTTTCTCTAGCTCCGCTTCTCTTGACATGAAATCCTATGAGCGCGGGAATCGACCGGTGACAGATCACTGATAAATTAATCGTTAAGGCATTGGAATTCGATTAGAGTACACGGCAATCACACAAATGCAAAGAATTCGCTTCCTATCTAATTGAAAAAAACCTCAAATAAATAAACGAACATTTCTTGACGCATTTCATGTCAAACTGTTCCGCAACATGTTTGCATAGTTTTTGTCTATTCAAATGCCTGTTCGTTTTTGTGCGAAGGAATTCAACATCTTTGGTTATCGGAAAATGTTTTCCAACAAATCCATCCTAGAGAATTAAAGAAGAATCAAAATATTTCAACCAGATGTTGCAATAGTTACTTCTGCATTCTTTCCTTGATGGGTTCACAAAAGTTCATATAGTTTCCTCTTTGTTTTAAAAAAATTGCAGTCAATGTTCAACCCTACCAACTGGATTCGCTTTTAGTCAAAACTATACCTTAACTTAGTCGCGTCAAAAATATTAATAAACATGGTCAACAAACGATTTCAGTCCAGTTTTCACTATGATCAAACACTTCTAGCTTCTCGTGATACTATTTGAGTAATGCAATCGTTTTGGCAAAGTTTAAGGGCACTTTATTGTGTAATCTTGAAGGAATAATTGTTTGGCAACCCGTTAAGACAAGACCGCCCACGCGCAGAAAATATAACGGTGTCTGACAGTTTGATGGTTCTTCCTTGATGCCTTCACTAGAAAAAAAATAGGAGAAGAAAACGAGGTCTGTGGGTTTTCTTGAAAAGTTTGTTACGCCAATTTGAGTGCTCTGACACAAAAGTGTACTTTCTAAAAATACAGCGGAGAATATTAAAAAATAATAGGTTGTTCTTCAAACTTTGACTATTTGAATTGGTGCCCACAACTTGTTTGATCTCATCGGATTGAGGGAATTGTGGTTTTAAGACTGATATCAGTTATTTGCGGCACCGAGTCAAATTGCCCACTTACATGATAATACTGATAAAACTCCATTTCACTAACAGCCGCCGACAATCGTATGGGCCGTATAGTAACACGTGATGTGGGTAGTGGTGCAAGTGCCAGTAATAATACACATCTTTGTTATTACAGCAATTTTAGCTTTTTTTTTCTTAATAATCAAATCTAACCTGCAAATCCAATGCACTATACTGCTTTAGAACGATTCTGTTTAAATAATTACGTAATGTGTGAAATTGTGTTTGTTACAAGGTGCAGCACGCGTACGTCCCTCGACAAAATTTCTACCCTCCTCTTTTCAGACGTTGAAATATGACGCTCTATGTCTGAACGTACTAACGGGCTTAAATCGCCGAACGGAAAAAAGTCCTTCAATAACCGTCAAGTCGCTTATAATTCAATTCTTAAATGGCGATTTAAAGTCTCCCTTAAAAGTTAGAAGTAGAATTTTGTAAGAATAAGACAACAAGAGAGATCGTGTGCAGGTATTCAGTATTCATGTCACGAAAACACTGACCATGCCTTTAAACAAAGCCATTTTAAGCACGTATCAGAACATTCAATTGTTCGAAATTGTGTTGATGTTCTTCAGCTTATCAAAGAGGTCGTTGCGATTCTACCCGGGTCAAGAATTTTCAAGACTTAAAAAAGCCTTTTCTTATAGACACCTTTCCCCTTTTTTCTCGAAAGTACCGCATGTGAATTGTCTTTGATTTAAATGTACAACTGGACAAACATAGTCTGCAGAAGTTTGTGAAGTAATGATGTCAGGTCGTACTGTTGACCTTTTATCGTAGAAAGGGCTTTTGAGGCTCGACCAGGGGTCCAATTTCGAATAAAATATCATTATCTCTAGGGAGTTGTATTATCCTTTTCGTCTTTTTTATCCAAGTTAATCCTGAGTAACACATATCTTGTATTGTACTGAAAGCGAAGAATAAAACATTTCACCATTGAAGCAGTGATGGATGTGTCGACAGGTAAACCCATTACACCACGACAGCTCCACGACAGTCAAAAGAAATAATAAAGTGATTTTAATGAGATTAGGCCAACTGGCAATGACGTGTTGATGATAAGGCAAGTATAATATTTAGCTATCACCTCCCAAACTATTAACAAACATTTCAAAGAAAAAAGGGAAGGCTGGGTTTGTCGACGAAAGACAATCGTGTTATATGTGGGATGTATACAGAATTTCAAGAACCGGAAATTGCAATACAAAGTAAGTACCTCATATGGTTAGCCCTGTCAAAAAAATAGGATCTACAACACTTCAACTAAATCAAGAGGCATAAAGCGCGTGCAAACAGTATTAACAATAAACAATGACATGTGATCCGTTGAAAGACTTTGAAAGGTCGTCGCATTCTATTGGCCAATACGGGTTATTGACAGATTTGCTGCTGTTGAAATGCTTTGATCGTTCGAGCTGGTAATCAAAATTACTCCTGCGCTTTAAGTGCTGCACATTTTGCTTAATTTTCTGACCTGTCGACATCACAGGAAAGAGCCGTTTCACCTTATAGCTCTTTCTAAAATGGCCAGACTTACCTACAGCGCGCGCTTAGCACTTTATCTAACTACGATGATAATTCTTGAAAGAGCTGCCTCAAGAGTGCAGGGCAAAGCCTCTCCAAATGCAACAACGCCTGACAGTAATTCTTCGATCGCGGTTTTATCTAAGACTGCAAGACAACTTCCCGATAAATTCATCCGGTCGCTTCATCTGCAGCAGAAGCAGCAGCATGGTGGCATTGACAACCATGACCAAGACGACGTGTCCGAGGATTCTACCATGTACAAGCTGAGAATCGAGATGATCAAAGCAAAGATACTGGCAAAACTGCAGATGGACAAAGTACCGGTCATAAAAGAAAAACCAAAGGAAAATAAAATTAAAGAGCTACTAGCAAGTTTGAACCTCATTGGAGAAGATGACGCAGAGGAGAAAAGGGAAGAGGAAGATAAAGACTATTTTGGAAGGACCACTAAGATCATAGTATTTAGCGAAAAAGGTAGGAGGTGTAGTCAACAGTAGTTTGAGTATTTAAAGTCGATTGTTATGTCGGAACGTTTCTCTTTAGACACATTATATCGAGGTCATGCCCTGGTCTTGAGTACGGTATTTGTGATTGGCGTTTTCTCGCGGTTTTTTGTAAAGTGGCATGGTCAAGAGGGCAACAGCTAAAAAATTTACTACGGCATTTTTTTTGCCAATTCACGTGCGTCACTAGGCAGACAGAGAATGTGCAAAGTTCAAGAGACCTAGCCCATTTTGCGATGCAAAACTCCACGACCAGTCCATTAAATTGCTGTTCACTTGAAGGTTGCAGATATTAGTCACTGACGCCTTATTCAGTGTTAACTGAAATTATGTCTTTTGTTTGCAATTCTACTCTAAAATAATGATCATTGTCTCAGGTACATTGGGAGGAGGAGTCCTCCTATAATGTCTATTCACAGCTGCCAACCATGCTTTGTAAATTGGCCCTTAAACCAAACCCCTACGTTCGTCACAGAAAATGGGAAAAAAAAATCAATTTAAAAATGCCAGTCACTTTGATGTAGAAAGACTTACTAATGCGCTTTTTTTTCTAGAACTGTACAAGTGTAAGCCTAATCCTTGGTGTGAGCAAGGTTCCTTTTTGAATTGGGACTTAAGGCCTTCTAAGTTAGGAAACGCCTCCGAAAAAGAGGTTTTTTGCGGAGTAACCCTTTAGAATTAAGGACTGAAACAACGACAACCCGCTGTTGCTCATTAATTCAGTCAGGAAAAGTGTTCCTTTTAAAACGGCAGGTATATGTCGAAAGGATGGTACCGAGAGAACGACAGTAAGAGCACCGGCATTAGTTTACAACAAGAACGCTACAGTTGATTACTTGCAAGACTTCTGTTTTCGAATCCCACTCTTAACTTTGTGTGTGTCCCTTTTTTTTCAGTTTCAGCGAAAGTTCCTGTCTCGCGGTCTCAACGAAATTCCTCCAGGAAGTTGGTTTTCCATTTCAAACTGGAACAAAAAACATTGGCAAGTTCGGCACCGTCAGCGTCTCTATGGATCCACATGCGAAAAAACAAACGCCACGAACTTCTTGGGAAGTTTGTTCACATGAAATCACCCAACCCGGACTCAGAGGGAGGACCATCTGACATGCAAGATGTAAGAGTGGTTAAGTCCTTGGTCAAGAAAGAAAAGAAAAGTGGATCAGGTTGGGTAGTACTAGACATTACGGAAGTTGTAAAGCACTGGTTTAACCAGACAACTTTTCACCACAATATAACCGATCGCGTTGTTCGCTCCTTAGAAATATCTTGCCCCGATTGTGAATCAGAGACAAGCGATCTCTTTAGCTTACGAGGTCGGCTTCGCCCATTTCTCGTTATCGATTTGGAAAAGCCGAGAGTTCAGAGCAGAAAAGCGCGTTCTACCTCTCGGGATTGCGTAGGAAAGACCGTATCATGCTGTCGACGTACTCTGTACGTAAATTTTACAAAGATTGGTTGGGATCGTTGGATCATGTTTCCGGAGGGATTCTATGCAAACTACTGCGAAGGTTCGTGCCGAGGTCAAATCAGTCCCCACAACAGTTACGCGTTTATGCTACAACAAGTTATGAACAGAGTTAACCAACAACTCACGATATGCTGCTCCCCATCTAAGTCCTCACCCCTTTCTATTTTTTACTTCGACGAAGATAGTAACATTGTAAAGAGGAATGTCCAAAACATGGTCGTACAAGAGTGTGGTTGTTTCTAACATTCACCGAACTAAAACAAACCTCTAAACAGAGAAAACTAAAACGCTAAGGTAATCAAAGCAATGAGGCCTATTAAAGGTCATCTTGAACCAAGAAAGTATGGATCTCTGAAAGCACATGTTGTTTGTTTTAGAAAGGTACTGTAGTTCCGTGCGAAAATCTTTACCAAGTTTAGATTTACCGTCGATAAACCGGGGGTTTTAGATTCCAGTTAAATGTGACAGTGAACAATTTTAAAAGCTTTCGTTGATGCCCTGGGGCATGAAAATACCTCTTACATGTAGGTGTACGTGTTGATCGTAATTGCACCGAACGCGGACGCAGTTGTAGAGTTGAGATGTATTCAGTGTAAATTTAGGGCAATGAAGTCCAGCTACTTCGTGGATATACATGGCCGACCTCTTATCTAAGATTCAGCGAAATATTAACGTAAAAATTGTTGTAAAATCGTTACAACAACTAAACCCTAGCACCTTAAAGATGTTGTTCGATGGATAGGATAGTGCAATGTGATAATTTGCTAATTCCGGTTACACTGGTAGATAACTTCGGTGTTGATAGCCATCACTGAGCAAATTCATTTATATCACGCCTATTCTCATACACTATAGATCAAGTAAAACTAGATAGCTTTCAAATGCTGTAATGTATTAACTGGTCAATGCGTTTCATGTTTACTTAAGAAGCAAGTTTTTTTTTTGTCTCAGGACTTCTTGGCACGAGAATTTTAAGCTTTGAAATTATCCTGCTAGCGGGATACCCGTAGGGTAAGTTACCGTAGACTGAAAAGCCAAATTCGTGTCGTTTTCTCAGACGAACTATTTAATGTTCTGTAGGTGGCAGAGTTCTAACTAATCGATAACACATGCAAAGCAAAAGGTCATATCACATAGCAATCGTTAGAAAATAATGAGGTTTCAAAAACCAAATATGTTACTTGAAAAAGAGACAATTCTCACTTAAAAGAAGCTAGATTAACGGTGGGCTGTCCAAAAGCTTTTAAGATAATAAAGTAAAAAATGGTCCCTAAAGGATGATTGTAAGATAATAGGTAGACGTGTATGAACAATACTAGGCATCGGTGAGCAAGAACAAAAGACAATTAGTCTGGCTTAATGCCTGAATTTGTCTTGATGGAAGATTATCAGGCTCCCTTTAGTAATTGCGGTTGTAAATGTTGTTACCAGAGTAGAACAAGGACAAAGGTTAAAAAGCGGATACTTCGTCCACAACACATGCAACATCGATAAGATCGCAGAAGGCAATAGTTGTGGTATAGCATCGTTAGATGTGAAGGTTCTAGACTAGAGAGTAAATAATATAGGACAGCCTTGTTTAGAAAGATATGTTTTTGTAGTGTAACATTATGAGAAAAACAGGACAAACGTGATAAACGAATCGGCAAGGACCTATGAGGTGAAATGACCAATCCGTTTATCGTAGAAAAATAAAGCACACGATTTTTTAATCTGCTGTTTCTGCTTTGTTTCATAAGAAAACTATCTCCTTTTTCTTACTTTGTCCTTATTTTCTCCGGTTGGTCTTTGCTCAATCACGCCCTTGAAAAATCCGGACGACATTGAAGTGTGAGGCCTTTTAGTTAGTTATTTCTATTTTTCGTTCTCCCTGACATAAAAATGCCTGAGACACGATACGGGGTTTTATAATGTGTCCATGGATATTAGATAACCTTGCTTTGAAAGCACAGAAGCTAACAGCTTTACAGGCAATAAATTGGAATCAAATTGCCGTCAAAGCTTTAAAAAGGATTTTCTTTTCGGCAGAATGGATTATTCTTGTTATTTGTGAAAAGTACTGAGGCCCTGAATGCTTGACTGCCTAGGTTCAAGTATGACTTTACAATTTACTAATGCTTCAAAAAAATGAAAACGAAAACGCAATGTTTGTTAGCTAGCAGCGAACATCATGTTCAGTTAAGCTTGTTTACTTGAAAGTTAGCAAAATGCATCTTCAAATAGCAAGAAACCAAAACCATGATTATTCGATGAGCTCCCAAGAGAAGAAAAGTTGGGCCTCGAAATTTTTCCTCATGCAGAGAAACGCTCAGTCGAAACAGGCCAAATTCAAGCAAAATCTGCGACCCGTTCCATATGCACTCGTGGAAAATCTGATTCTTTTCAGTGGTGTCTCCTCTACAAAAAACATGCCGAAGCTTAAAAATCCTTTCAATTTCGGACGATGATGTGTATATTAAAAGCTGATGCATCTCCTCAGATCAAAAAACGAACCAATTTCGACATACAGAAATTTTTACATGGTTTCGAGGCTTGCAATGGGAATAGCACAAAAGAAAACTTTTATTCATCCCCAAACCCTGAGCAAACTAACCGAAAGGAGGACTGGAGAGAGCTAAAGAGGCAGTACGTCCCCTTTCCTATCCGTCTTTTCGTTTCCTCGCGAGTTTGCTCTGTTCGTGTGCACGCGTAACATACTCTCCCGCGCAATCGACCCAAGTGACTGCCAGCAGTCTACACAATTTATAGGGGCTGTTTTACAAGGAGGGAGGAAGATTCTAGAAGGCAGCTCATCCTAGTGCCATATGTTTTCTGTATTCGATTTACATGCAAAGGGTTATACTGGTGCCTAGAACTAGGATCTTCCTGGCAACAACAATAAGCTTTATTTGCATGATTATAACCATAACAAAAGTGTATTACAGTATTGCGAAAGCTGCTTGAAATTAATTATTGATTCCTAGCATCCTAGCTAACACCATATAAACTGCTTGCGCTAAGAAGACCCCAGTACTAAGGATAAACCAGACAAAAATCGAGACGGGCCGTTCAGTGGATAACCACGGCAAAAAAAAACGGCGACAATTTCGTTTGGAGCCACCAGTTGTAAAGAACTGCCATCTGCTGCTGTAAGATAGTTATTAACGCTAGGGAAGAAAGCAGAAGGCCCAAATTGCATGTCTGTTATTGTCGCCCGCCATCTTTAATTCCTTCTTTACTTGTTAATTACGTGGACTAAAATTTCCGCAGATAATAAGACGAAAAGTTATTACGCCTTCTATGATCTTCCTCCCTCGAGCACCATGTAAACAGGCCCTAAATTATCGTGGTGTACTTCTTCAAATGAGACCTCTTTTACAGTAGGTTGCAGGGTACTACGATTGAAGCTTTCATAACCGAAGACACTTCTCGTAAATAATAATAATAATAATATACACTTATATAGCGCCTTTCTCTTAGTGATCCAAAGCGCTTTACAATCAGTAAATACTTAGAAAACAAATGATTCAAATACAACATAACAGGATTTAAAACCCCAACTGGCATGAGGCAACCAGCTGGCTATTTAATTACAAGCGTGGTCGCGGATTTGAGCTCGGGACGACCAAGAACAAATCCAGCAAGTGGCCAGAGCGGGACTTGAACCCGGGACCGCCGGATTGCCAGTCCGACGCGCTGACCACTCGGCCACGCTGCCTCCTTGAAAAACAAGTTAGCCCTGATAGGATGAGATCAGTGAAAGAGGCTTTGAACGGGTACCAACGATTTCCGTCCTTAACAATCGTTTCTCAGTCTCCTATTAATATTGACGAGAGAATAATACCAATTTCAGCACTGAAGCACACCTACCAACTCCGCGCTCGGTATGCCCAGCATACATACATACAGTTGGTAGGTGTGCTTCAGTGCTGAAATTGGCAATGTTAGCGGGAGAAGAGCTGTCAATGGGAGCACGAGAGCCTCTCTCGCTCCTTTCGGTCATGCTTTTCACGCGATCACGTTTCGTTCCCCGTGTGCGATCCAAAATAGAGACAACTGAGAAAGTCTAACGATTTGTAAATGTCAGAATGAAGGCAGCAAACTTTCCTCAGTTATTTTAAGACCTCGAGTGTTGGTCCAGCTAGGAGCCTTGGAATTGAACCTGGGCTTACCACACAGAATTTGGTACTCAGCCAATTGAGATACGGTGGCTAGATTGGTTACAAGTAATGGCGTCATTTCGCTGCTATGACAGCTCTGATGTCATTGTTACCATGATCATAACAAATTTTCATCTCCATACAATGCAGCGGTGGTAGTAGTATTTCCAAATCTTTGTTTATGGCGACGTAGCTAAAGCTCAAACTTGGGAGGTATTAACACTAAAAAACCACATCGAGCCACCTTAACCAATCTGCTTTTACTGATAACACATGGCGGTAAGTGGCCATGAAAAATTTGAAGTGGTGCATTATCTATGCTCCCATAATAAAGAACTGCAAAGGAAACATCGTATTGTTTATTCTCTCATTGCAACCAATACACAACTGAATGTTGTAAGCTATATTAGTAAAATTCAACTAGTGATCTATTATCAATGCCGCGTTCTGACTGGTTGAGCTACTACTTACTACTAGGCTATATGTTATAGCCCACTAGTAGCGAAAAGCGCCGGCTTTGAAAACCAAAGTAATAGTGGCTGAATCGCGTTTTGCTAGCTGAAATTGTTTTGTTTCGATGTTTTTGACCAACTAGTTGGATTTTACTAAAACAATTATTCCTTTCGCCCTCATGGCCTCTGAGTCAATAGCCAATTCGGCCTTCGGCTTCATGGGCTATTGAATCAGAGCCCATTCGGGCTCCAGGAATAACTGTTAAATAGCCTGCGAAACGGCGCAAGGATTAGCACAGTCGATCGGTTAGTGCGCGTCATTCTGTGCGGGACAATGCCAGCTCCATTCCAAGGTGTGACCTTGGTTCTTCTTCAATTCCTTTTTGTGTAGCTTAAAGTAGCTTCAAACAGTGCCATAGCATGGGGAGGGGCCCCCAAATAATTTTGACAGGCACATTTAATTTGGTCAGCGGCCACGCTCTTCACGCTGCTCTTCGGTTCAATGTGTTCAAAATCTTCCGGCACTGTTAAATACCCGTGAAAAGGAGCACCGATGGAGAAAGGGGGGTAAAGGAGCGCACATTCGGCCACAGGATTATTTATTATTATTAACCAGTAACACCTACCCTTCGAAGCCGAAGATTGATGGCGTCAGGTCAGCTAAATATTACGAAAAAAAATACAAAGTTCATTTCTAGTTTACAGGAGTGTGATTGAATGAGGAAATAGTCTTCTTCGCAGCCGTTATTAGGGTCGTCACGCAACGCTCCTCCCCACTAAAAAAGGAGCGTTGCGTGAGGACCCTAATAACGGCTGCGAAGGAGACTAATGAGGAAACGGACTGTTTAAATTTAGTTAAATAAGTGTTCTCAAAGAAACACTGAGGCAAACTGTTTCACTGAGTGATTGTTCTAGGGTACAATGAGGTACAAGTTATTTAGGTGCAAAAGAAGTTCATTGGCATAGAATACGTAATATGGGCGGTTGTTATCAATGAACTCCTACAACTTAAGACGAAGGAAGTAAAACTGCAAAAATAAGTAGACAAATCGAGGACGACAGGCTGAAAGTTCTGGTCGCTATGTTGGATGACCGCGGTTTAAGTACTGTTACGAATTACTGATGTGGAATAAGGACCTTTAAAAGCTCTCGGGGGCGGGGATGAGGGAGGGAGGCCGGGCGAGTTCCCTTACCCGGCCCGCCCCCCGAGAGCTCGCTCTCATGCTAGAAAACATAACGAACTGAACACTGAATCTGATAAAGGGGTATTAACTTCCCAAGGTTTTTATTTTTCTTGTAAGGTTGTATAGAGGCTTCGACTGTATTTGATTTACACTGGCATTAAGGATTTCGCTGAATTTGCTCAGTTTTGGTTGCTTTGGAAGTAACACTAGGGTTTTGTCCGTTAAAGTTGAGCGTGATGATTTATAATGATTAGTAGTTTCAGAGGTGATTTAGGAGAACGTAACTCGTTAATTGGGGACATTTCCGACAAAAATGGATACAACGAATTAAGAGAAACGTAAGTAATACGGGCTAGACTGTTTTGACACATACCGTTTTAGAAAAAAAGAATTTGATACATTTTGAAAGCCTACCCCGTAACTATTTAAATACAACAATAGAGCTTCTTATCTTTCTGGTTGCTCTAGAGTTCAATGTCGCATAGATCTAATACTTAGCGTCAAATGGTGTTAATGGCCGACACAGTATCACGGAAATGTTTCTATTATTTAGTCCAACACGTGAGGTTAATTCCGAGGTTAATTCCTGAATGCCTCTTCAAGGTGGTCATTTTAATTCGCGTGGGTCAATTGCTCCCGGTTGCGCAATCAAACATGTGAGGGCTGTTCCAAGGTTAATTCCTGAATGTGGCTGTCTTGGAGATTTAATGATTTGGATCAAAATTGTGCCAGCCTGTTCGCGGAGATAATATTTTTTTATTCAACAAAGAACTTGTGATAAGCGCGAGTTGAGACGTGACGAATATAGGTCTTCTTTCTTATTTAGAAGACTTGACAATGAATATGTCAGTTTTAGATATAATTTATCAGTACGCAGGATGCATTCAACCATACAAGTGTAGGTGTAAAATTCTGCTATGCACTGCTAGCTGTGTGCATCTTTAACATTCACTCACTTAATTCAACTCAGAGTTATGGTTTATGATTTGTCTCGTTCATCTGCTTGAGCTGCGCGTTTCCACCGACCACGCCCTATCGCCCACCCTACCTACGCAAAGGAATTTAGCTATAGAGAGACATGTCAGCCTCGAGCAGACAAGCGAGTCAAGGTTACGTCGGGAAAAACCAATTTAAATATAAGAAGAAATGGTTAAGGTCACGTTTTTCGATGCTATTCGGTGTAATTGATTGCATATTCTCTTCTTTATTAGAGCAACTAAGCCCCCTGCTGGATATCTTCCAGAAGAGCCACCTTAACTCTACCGAGGTTATGTAAACTAGGCTAAAATTTTTAAGGGAACTGCTGCAATTGGTCTGAATGACTAAGATTCCTTCTCTAATGATTTTAAGCGATTTTTTCGACCAACACTTTCAAACTTTGCAAGTTCTCATTCGTCCTTAGTTAGTTAAAGACACTTAAAATAAATCTTATTTACTAATATGGTCATAACAATCTGCTCAACACCCATACATCCGACGAACATCAACCATCGACATCACGATATTTATCTTGTTATCGGAGATTTCAACTCTAGACTAGGCAAGGACAGTCACGATGAATCTCCAGGGTAGTGGGTCCCCACCTTCTACACACACAACTCAACAAACAACAACGGTGAGAGACTTCTTAACTTCTGCCTTGCAACGAACCTCCGACATGTTCAATCCAGGTGTTCCCACCCAATTGGTCTAGATAGTGGACCTGGACAGGAGCCTATCAACTCCAGACATAGCTCATCGATAAACCGATAATCGATAATAATCGATAGCAATCGATGTCAGTCATCGATGAATATCGAATTCCGATACAGATCAATAGAAATCGATAAAGAAGAAAAAGTTGTGACTTCGATTAATATCGATGATTTTCCGATAGAAGTCGATAATGATTTTTTATCGATTCCTATCGATTGTTGTCGATTTTGTTAAGCGATGATAATCGAAAAATTATTTTTTCTGTGACTTCGATTTCTATCGATTTCTGATATCAATCGATATTGATCGGCGGATTAAATCGATTAATATCGATTGATTTCCGATATCGATTTTTATCAATTAACTACTTCCGGCCAACTTAGCCACTGATCAATGGTAAGTGGACTAACTCACTCAGGAGTGTAGAGCATACAATAGTGTAGAGCTCGACTTCGACCATCGCATCTTAAGTGCTACTGTTATAGATGAGTGAGTCTTAGAACTGCCAAAGACAAACTTGTAAATCGCAAAAAGTGTGCTGAATGCAAGACTTGTGCATCCTGTATTGAAAACAGATTTCAGAAATGAGTGAAATGAATGTTTTCGAGCCACATGTCTTTCTGTTCAACTGTATGGCTGCAAAAGGTGGATAATCACCAAAAGACTTGGGTGCGAAACTAAATGCTTTTGCCATCTCATGCCATATGACCACGTTGAGCATCAAACGGCTAAACAAAGTCTCAAATGACCCCCGCAGAATCTACGAGCACTAGCCCTCTGCTATCTACGGTAATCATCTGTCAGCTCAAGTTCCTTGGCTACATTTTGCTCAAGGAGAAGGACGAACCCGCCAACATCTACGCGTTGTTTGAGCCTCTAACTGGGGAAGACCCCCAGGGAGACTGCATAAGTCTTTTTCCACCCAAGTTCGGGATAGACCAATTCTCAGAGGATGACATCGTGCGCACTCAGCCAAGACCGAGCCAGTTGGAGACGACTCATAGTCGACTGCTTTTCGATCAACCGATGATGATATGTTTTTTTTTTTGTTAAACCGGGTAACCGTTAGGGGATGTTTACCGCAGCCTGGTTAACTCATTTGGGAGAGCGCCGATCTACTGAGCGGAAAGTCGCGGGTTCAAACCCTGGCCGGGCCAACACTCAGGGTCTTTAAATAACTGAGGAGAAAGTGCTGCCTTTGCAGCGACATCTGCAAACGGTTCAAGTTCCAGTTTAAGTTCAAGTTTATTCAAAACACTTTAGATACATATCATAAATTGATCCTTGCCAGCAAAATAGCCTAGCTAATCGAGGAGGGAAGGAAAGTAAAAAATAAAATTTCATTAGACTTTCTAGTCTTCTCGGATAAGGACGAAAACCCGTACGTCCCGGCTCACAGCACTTTCACTTATCTGGTTCTTGTGAGACGTAAAAGAACCCACACCACTGTTCAAAAAGAGTAGGGGACGTAGATCCCGGTGGTGTGGCTAGCCTCCGAGTCCTGGGCTGGGTGGGTTATCTGTAAAGACAGACTTAAATAGGAGCCCCGCTGTGTTGTGTGTTCCGCACCATATGGTGCAAATAATTAAATAAATAAATAAATTCATAGATAAACCTCTGTGAAGTTTTTAGGTAGTAGTCACTAAGGGCCTGTTTACATGGAGGGACCCTAGACAGGTGAGGTAACATGTGGTGGGTCACCCCACATGTCATAAAATGCAAACATGATCAAATTAAAATGGGAGACTATGGACAGGCGAATTACCTCACCTACCAGGGGTCCCCCACCTCCATGTACACAGTCCCTAAATTAATGTTGGATACTAATTGCTATACACCGCACAATTATAATTAACTCATCGTGTACTTGTATTGTAAATTCAGGTTTTAATGAAGCACTATCAATTCCTCGTGCTGTGTTGATTCAAGTGACACCGATATTAAAGGAGCTGTGTCATGAAATGTAATAATTATAATAATAATAATAATAATTTAATTCTTATATTTAATTCCTCGTGCTGTGTTTATTCAAATGACTCTGATAGTAAAGGAGCTGTGTCATGAAATGTAATAATTATAATAATAATAATAATAATTTAATTCTTATATTTAATTCCTCGTGCTGTGTTTATTCAAATGACTCTGATATTAAAGGAGCTGTGTCATGAAATGTAATAATTATAATAATAATAATAATAATTTAATTCTTATATTTAATTCCTCATGCCGTGTTGATTCAAATGACTCTGATATTAAAGGAGCTGTGTCATGAAATGTAATAATTATAATAATAATAATAATAATTTAATTCTTATATTTAATTCCTCGTGCTGTGTTGATTCAAATGACTCTGATATTAAAGGAGCTGTGTCATGAAATGTAATAATTGTAATAATAATAATAATAATTTAATTCTTATATTGTATCAAGAACCGCCATCGACAAACTGAGTGAAGCATAAAAACCCGGGGGGGGGGGGCACTTTAGGAATTTCTGGGTGGGGATGTGCCGCTGGGAGCCTGGAACCCTTAACCTATACCAGAGCTAGTTCAGCTGAATTTTGCTACCCTATACTAGAGTAAACTCCCCAAATCCCCCCTATCCTAGAGTAGCTGTTTCCCTAGTCTAGATAAACTCTTCAACCAACTGATCAGTTCCTGAAAAATGATACCCTATTCTAGACCCAAACGCTCCGATTTATATACCCTATCCTAGAGTAAACTGCTTGAAAACCATACCCTTCACAGCGGCACATACCTATATAGCCCATATATGGCAGTACCCCCCCCATCCCCGGGCATAAAAATAGCCTCTCAAAAGATGAAAAGACGGTGTAAATAACATAGCAAATACAAAAGAAGGCACCAGTGGACAATTGTGGTTTTGGAAAACTTGTTAGCCCAGCAGTTTTTCAAACTAAAGTTCATTTTCTAATGTTTGTAAATGTTTTAATATAACGCTTGAGAGATATATTTGTTTGACACAACTGGGTCGGAGTTTTCTCGAAGTGCAATATGGGACTGAAAACAATCCCACAATGCAATTCGACACAACACCGACGTAATCTCACGAGCAAAATGGACAGATTCATTTTGCTGCGCCAATCTGAGTAAAGCTATCTATGTAGATGAACAAGAGATACCAAATGATGTCACTGAAATGTAGGAAGAACAAAAAAGATGGCAACTGAGCCGAAGGCAATGACAGGCACTGGTGTTCTTACCACAGTTTCGACACCCGTCTGTAAACAGTACCAGGCAGTTTGCGCAGTTCATTATCAACTCATACGAAAATCGATAGAAGAGCTACAATAGACTGGAGATAGATGCTGCACTGATGACAAGTCTCACCATATTATTGCCTCTACAAAAACAAGCAACAACAGCAATTTACAAAATCCTGGTTAAATGGTCTTCTATGAATTAGACGGGTTTACGTCCTTGGGGACCCCCAAGACAAGTTTCTCTGACATCCTCAATGGACGCATAAATTTGAAAAAGGAAATGTCGCCTTCCACTGGAATCATATAAGACGAGTTTCCTTCTTTGTTAATTCTTTTAATTTCGAAGACGGATTTATGTATTCTTCATATGGATATAATTAATAAGGAAACAATTTCATAATAAATAGTGTCAAAGGGATAGCAAACGGACGCAGAAAAAGAATCGCCGAGGACTGCCTCGAATTTAAAGGACTGTGCGCAAATCAAATGTGGCCATCTGTACTCCGGCTACCAACATATAAAGTCTCTTTGCTCCACAGCTTCTGGTAGGGCGACCTCCCTTGCAGCGCAACTGTGATGCCGGACGATTCTCACAGAGACCACTTTCCTAACGCCAAGTTACGTGAAACAGTATGGACCGTTCAGTGTGACGTAAGGTGTTACTGACTGGGGCTGATATGCCAGGCTTTTAGTCAGTTTCCATGTTAGTAGAGGTCTCCAGTGGATAGTTCAAAAACGATCCTTCTCTTAGCTTATAGACAGCAAAAAGGGGCTTGGTCAGTTTAATGAACTATCACTTTTCTTTTCCACATTTATGCCTCCTTCTCCTTATGCCTTCTTAGAAATGCAATATTTCAACCAAGTGTAGCATAGTCAAGCCATTCCTCCCTACCTCCCTCCATTACCCCCCGACCCCCCCCCCCCCGAGCCGCAGACCAGACGTGAACTAACAATTTATAAAAAATATCAAGAGCCTCTAAGTTTTTGTCATGCAGCAGAGAAAATAAACAGCCACACAAAAAACGAAGTTAGAGTTTTGAAGTTAAACAGTTGTATATCAAAAAAGACTCCCATTCTTCCTAGGAAATGTTCTGAAAGTTTGACTTTTGTACCGGCGTATAGCTATATAGAGGCAACTTCCCGTTATAGAGGTACGATAGTTAATTCCTATTTTTATTCAGTATTATTTCTATGGCAACGACAGCAAAAAAATCTTCGTTACACGCTTTAACCTTTATACTGACACTCTTGAACTCATGGCGTTACCATGGCATGAAACAAGGCATGTATTTTAATCGGGCAATTTTTACATGGAATTACTTTGAAAAGAAAGGCCACACCGAGTTATTTCCTTTTGTTATAAAACTTTTCATACTGCTAGCATCTCTCCAAAGTAAGTACAATGCTTTTTTCCTTTATCTTCCTTCATATTACGTGGCCGTGGGATGAAAACGGAAAAGATTAAAACTGCCCTTCGGGTAAATTTTCTTCATCCAACGGCATTCCGCCCTGCCGAGCAGTCTCGACAACATTGTGGGCGGAAGACAGGGTTACTGAAAATCGATTTAAACTGTCACTTTTGTCGCCGAAAAAAAGAAGGTTATTATTCCAACGTATATTTTTGACTTCCCAGAGTGACAATAGTCACGAAGAGTGGATATTCAATATAACGTGACGTAGGCGTTGTGAGTATATTGCATGTGTATTGCGACAGAGAGAGGATGTGAAGGTCACAACTCATATGACGTAATGACAGCGGTAATTATTGTGGGCATTGTTAAAAGCTTCCCGTTTCATGGTCTAATGTTCGTGTTAAATCTCGCTTTCGCGCCGTTCAAATAAATTTTTCCTTGGATCCACTAAAAGTTTCTGCCTCCACAGGTGCACAAGAATAACACAATTATCTTATCACCGTACATCCAATCAGAATGCTTCCTTTTGACATGTGATCGGACGCGTGCAGCTGAGGGGCGCATGGCGCGGTCGCGGACTTGAGGTGGCAACAAAATGGCGTCTGAGACCGAGATGGAAATGTCTCCCGGGTTTTAATGAAGGTCTCCAGATAATATTGACGTCTTTTTGAACGACATGGTGTTGGAATTAAGGCTGCATAGTCCTGCTGGAGCGGAGCCTCTGGTATACTCATGGCCGCTTCTAAAATCGGTGAGTTTTAGCAACCGGTTTTTCGGTTTGTGTTTGTAATTCGCGAGCGAGATGGTAATACATCATGTTTGCCTCTCATATTTCTTAAACAGTTAACGCGACTGTCTTTGTTTCAGGATGGGAGAGATGAAGCAGCAGAAATTGTGGAAACTATCAGGTAAAATGTTTCATCAAGCCCTGATTTCCTTCTTGTGTCATTACAAAAGTTGAGGAGAGCTATTTGCAAAACGGTATAAACAGTTGGGAGGAAGCTTGACGTCCTCTCGTGTTAGCGCCAGTTAATTTTTTTTCTTCTCCCTTCTTGTCTTAGATGGGTTTGTGCGGATTTCCCAGAGCTGAAACTCGCTGTTGAGAATTATGTTCTCCGTGAGTTTGATCCAAGCAGGTATGAAATCTATACAACCACCGCGCTTTGTTTATCATTACAAATTGGGGTTTCGTGTCCCAATGATGTTATAAGTTTATGTCTGTCCTGATACGAAACTTCGCCCAGTAATTTATTATATCTTACACTTTTTTCTCTCCTTCGTTGCAGCTTTGAGAGCATGTCCAAGCTTTGCGAGCGATATAACAGAGCAATTGACGGAATTTTACAACTGGTAAGTGAAATACCATGTCGCGTGTACAAGTATCTCGAGCCACGATGTCAATTTCGCCCGAGGTGAAAATTTCGGCAGGGATTGTTAGAAAATACACGAAATGTCGTAATGTTTTCTGTCGATATGTTTTTATATAATCAAGGAGTAAATTTCACTTGCCAAGGCGTTTTTATTACAGTTAAAGTTGCCGTAATCGTCTGATGGCGTTCGTGGAATACTACACATACCGGAAGGAAAGAAAAATAATCTTCCTAATTAAATTTACGGAGCGGGTGAACCGGATCTTCCGTTTGTATTCCGTCATGACATGTCATTCGTTTCGTCTACTTAAAATGCTGAATTAGCTCTTTAACTTATAGTTTTTATAAAACTTACAACATTAAGAGTGATGTTTGCTTCATAATTTTAAAAAATTCTGATTTAAACCAAAGTATTGATTCTCAATGAGTATCAAGTTCTATTTCCTTTCTTTGAGAGCTTTTACCCACACATCCTTTCTTTCCTTAAGTATTCTAAATACCTCAGACTCTAGCCCTGGGGGTGGGGAGTACTCCTGGGAATTCTCGGTGGGGCTGTGCCGCCTGGTTTTCCAAATCCTGACCCTATTTCAAACCAAAAAATGTCATTTTCCACTCCCATTTTCAGACCTGGAGGTGGTCACAAAACGCAACATATGTGTTTACATTAACATAAAATATGTCACCATTGCCGAGTTTAGTACGCCAACAAAAAGATTTCTTTCTTTCTTTTTCATTTATAACTGAAACAACGAAGACATTCAGAAACTGCCGTAGTTCCTTTGTAAACCATACCTGATTCCAGACCAAAATGGGCAAAATCTCTACCCTTTTTCAGACCAAAACAGCGCCAAAACCATACCCTTGGGGGCGACACATACCTATATGGCCTATATAAGGGAGCCCCCCCTCCCCCCGGTCCAAAGCCTAGTTGTCTACTTGTTTCTCCTTTCTAGTTGCCTGTGGACAAATCCAAGCAAGTAATTGCCTTCATGGCAGGTATCAAAAGCGGTGGAAGTAAGGGAAAAAGGAGGGGTTGGGCCAGGAGAGAGGAAAACGGATGCCTGTTATAAGAACCCCCTTTCATTTGTATGTCAAAGTTCTTATTGACAAAGCCATATTGAGTAACTTATTGATTTGTATCGAGCAAGACACTACTATTTTAGCTGGGAAATCGTCTTTAAAAACCTCAATCTTAAGGTTTCTAATTTACCCATAACCCTATGTCACAAGGGAGACATGTTTATATTTACATTATTTTATTTTTCTCACATCAGTGGAAAGGCTGTGCCCCTCCAGCATGTATTAATGTCCCACCTTCACAAGAACTGTTACGTCATATCATACAACAAGTTTATAGCCGTTCTGTGAAAGATCCTGACAAGCTGAATGACTACGAGCCTTTTTCTCCAGAGGTAGGAACATTTAACTGTAAATACTGTATTTGATTGTTGTAACGATGAGTAAACTGCAAAGAGGTAAAATATATCTCAATTGCATTCATCTGTTGGCCTCATAACTGACTTTATTATAATGTCCATCAAACTTTAGAAGTTGTTTGATTTTGAGGTAATTAATTATAAATTAATAAATTATTGATAATACTGTAGAATTTCCTTGATACAGGGCTGGTAAGTTTGAGTGATAAAGCTGTAATTCTTGTAACCCAGAATTCCCACTCTGGCCTCTAGCTGTTGTTCTATTATTCACTATTAGTGAGTTCATGAAACAGGACGGCAGGAAGAAGAGGACAGCAAAACACCTGTGTGTGACAAACATCACAGGGCTATTACTTGCGTTTTTTGTTGTGATCTTCACTTAACACCAATGTTTTCTGGTCCTTCACAAAAAGATCTGTTTAAAGAAAAGGTGAAAAGGCGTTTCAAACAAAATTATTGTCACGCTTGTCACACAAGGTTTGCTGTCTTCTTTCCTTTCCCGTCCTATTACATAAGTTCACTATTAATTGCTTAGTTACATGTGATATAAGAAGTCTGTTCCCTCCAGGTTTATGGTGAAACATCATTTGAACTTATCGCACAGATGATCAGGGAAGTCCCCATGAGCCCAGATGATCTGTTTATCGATTTAGGAAGTGGTAAGCTGAGCCCTGATTGTTAGCGTCATAATAATTCAATTAACAAAATGTAATGGGTATAAAACCTTTTAGTGATGTCTGCTTTGGAGACTGTAAATAGCTTGACATAGCTTTGGAGTGTTAAGGGCCACAGGACCATAGGGCATACAAGGGGTCAGCTTATGATAAAGGTTTATCCAGGGTACAGGGTCCCCAAGTAGGTTGAGAATAGCCTACATGTAGATCCTAAAGCACAAATCCCCTAGAAATACTTAGATGGGATGTTTAGCCTGTCACAGGGAGACCTGTTTTACATGGCTATTACTCCCAGGTGTGTTACTGCCTGCTAATTATTAGCTACAAGTCCGTCATAAGGTTTTCTATACCCTACTGCATTATCTAGGCATTATGTTGCTGCTGTCTATGTTTATTAAATAAATAAATCTTTTTGGAGTGGGAGGGACGGTGTGAAACAAAGTGTTTTTTTGAAGGCGACAGTGATTGGAGACAATGGTTGCCTGTCCCCTACCCGAGCTCCATGTTAAAAATCCTGTCTCTTTTGGGGGGTGGAAATTAAGATGAAACTCTACAGCATTGTGCATTTTATCAAGTGTTGCTGTACAATGTAAGTATTTCCATATCAAAGTTACTTTTAAGTTGTTAGTAATGTGTTTCCTTGGAATTAATAGCTGAGATTTGAACACTTTCTTCTTCATGTGTGAGGCAACTATGTTATTTCAAACTCAGTTGTAATTGTTTGATATGATTAGGGGTTGGTCAAGTTGTGCTACAAGTTGCAGCATCAGGAAATGTGAAGGAATGCTATGGTATAGAAAAAGCAGAAATTCCAGCAAATTATGCGGAGGTAAACTATGCAGTGTGTGTTTTTTATTGACTTAATACATGTAACTGGAAGAATTAGATTGACTAGTGTACCTTAAACTCCCTGATACCTTTCTACACTTAAATTGTTGTGTACAGTAACTCTCTCTAAGATGGACACCTTTGGGTTTGGCCTTGTGAGAGTGATACCGGTCTTGTGGAGAGTCAAATAAGGGGAGTAAAGAAAAGTAGAGACCAACTTTAAGTGTCTGTTTTACTGAGGTGTCTGCCTTATAGAGGTGTCTAATAAGAGGGAGTTGACTGTATTTTTGCTTATATTTGACCAGTGATTTCCACTCTCCCAGACTGGGTTTGCAGTTTCTTCATAATCCTTTAACTTTTTAAGTCCCAAGAGTAATCAACATCAATTATTTTCCCCTAACAGTATGAATGCCTATTGAAGAGAAAAGGTTACAAGAATTAATGAAATGATCACCAAACGAAACATTCTTTTATCTTTTGATCAAATTCTCTCGACTAATTCTTTAAGGAAATGTATGGTGACCAGTCTGGAGAATTTGTGTATGGGTATTAGGACCTAAAGGGTTAAAGCCATTTGTCTCCTTCCTCTCACAAATCTTGATCAGAAGTCATTTTTGAAATTGTGTGTTACATGTAGTTCTTACTTCATAAACGAATTAACAATTAACAAAGAAGTTCACTTTCAAACTGGCCGCTGTGTATAGAATGTGAATATGGATCGTTCACAAGTCTTTTATAGTAGATTTGCGAAAAGAATGCTAGGTAACAAGATGTCATCATCTGTAATAGTTGAATCCCTGAGTTTGATTGTAACAAATTGTTAGTAAGTTTAATATTGTTTAATCTTTGTTGAGGACCTCCCTGAAAACCACATAATGTGATGGGAGCCTCCTCTATAAAGATTATTTATTATTATTATTAATATTATTATTATTGTTATTATTGACAGGACTGTTTATAATAGCAATACACCTCCTGCTGTGTGTCTGTTTAAAAAAGTTTTTTGTTTGTTTGTATCTTTAAGGATATGGACAGAGAATTTCGTAAACTGATGCGATGGTTTGGCAAGACACACAAGCCTTACAAGGTTATTATTATAGCGAACATTCTACATGTACAGTGTAGCTTAATGTTTTAGGTCAATGACCCAACTTACACTTTGTTTTGTAAACAATGGAGAGAATTTAATTAAGGTTACAGTATGCAAGATTGTTTTAGAAGGAAAGACATTGCCATTAAACAAAAAGTATAATTTAAAAGTTTCAGTCTGCTTCACCTGTCTTCAGATAAATGTAGCATGTATAGACCATCTTACTTGCTTGTAACAAATAGCTTTTATTTCAATTTATTACAACTTGAAAAGATTTCTTTGGAATGAAAATAACTTTTCCATCTAAACCAAGAGAAAAGTAAGGCATTCACCAGTGATGATTTCTTCTTTTCTCCTTTTCCCATTTGTGTTTCTCCCACAATACCCCTCATGTTCCTTTCTTGTGTTCAACAGCTTGAAAAAGGTGATTTTCTTGTGGCTAAGATGAGAGATAAGATACAGTCTGCAGGGTGAGTCTTTTTACGCAGAAAATATTTCTCTTTGGGAACAGTGTAGATAAGTGGTGAGCACGTTGGACTCACAATCTAGCAATCCAGGGTTCAACTCCCTCCCTGACTAGTAGCTGGAATTGCTTTTTGATAGACCTACCAAGTTCAAATCCTTAGCCATGCTTGTATTTATACACATGTAGCATCTAATTGCCTCCTACCAGTTGGGTTTTTCATCCTGTTATGTTCTTTTTGGATTATTTGGCTTGAGCAAATTACTTGTACAGTAGCTCTTGGGCTAAGTGCATGTCATTGTACCCTTTGTCAAAACAAGAAGATGGTCAGTAATCTAGCCCTTTAACGATAACAATAACCGATACCAGTTACAGTTATGAGGGACCTACAGCAGTACTAACAGCAACTGAAAAGAAAACGTTACAACACAATAGCTTTATAAAAGAAAACAACAAACCTGGATTTTTCTTGAAAAGTTCTGGGCTTACTAGCCATACTTCTACATTTTTGCAACATCTTAAAGACCTATGGCTATGGTTAAAATAATGTCTATATTTTGTACTGAAATGAAATGACATACTCACTGTTTATTTATTTACTTTAACCACTGTAGAGTTGTGTTTGTTAACAACTTTGCTTTTGGACCAAGTGTGGACCATAAATTGAAGGAACGATTTGCTTCTATGAGAGAAGGTATGTATGTATGTATGTATCAACAATTACTCATATTCAAGATGTTTGTCTGGTATTTCAATTGCAAAAAGAAAAAAAGATTTGCTATTGTGATGAACAAACCAAGAGAAATGGATCAAAACATTATTTTGTGTTTTTTCTTTTAGGTGCCAAGATCATTTCGTCAAAAGCATTCTGTTCCTTAAACTTCCGAACAACCTCTCGTAATTTATCAGGTAGGTCATAACTTAATGTATTTTAACTTAAATTGCCAAGTTGACACTTACCAAGCTTGTTCATTTGGGAAGTGTTATCCGCATGCACTTTTGTTTAATGTAAACATGCTTTTGGTTCAACTTTTACTGCTTTTCCAAACTTCCTTACAAATGGGTTTCCGTTAATAAAATTAAGAGTATTTTTGTGCCCTACCTAAACAACAGAAATTCACAACAAAGACAACACTGTGAGTCAACTTTTCCCTAAGTTTGCTTTTGCATTTACTTCCTTACCAGACTTGTGCAAAAGTTCTTGGCAGCCCCCCTTGATCATACACTTTTATTGATTTAAGTATTGAAAACATTTTTAATCTCAGACAAGTCTTTCTTCAAACACTCCTTAATCCTTTATATCTTTTCTATCTGGTTTATAGATATCGGCACCATATTACATGTTTCTGAGCTGAAGCCTCATGGACGAGCGGTCTCTTGGACAGGAAAGCCAGTCTCATATTTTGTCCATGTCATTGATAGAACTCTGGTGAGATTGGATTTTGTGTAAACCTGTTTTATTCTGTCTCCATGGTGACCCTTGTAGTGCTTCCTTAGAGGTCTCCTCTGGGTGGTCACACTACTTGATTTGTTGATAGACTGCTGAGACAGAACTATACTATGCATGCATTTTTTGTTAAATACCTTATTGTAATCCGCTCAAATGTTTGCATGACTCCAAAGGTGCATGTAATAAAATATTACCTGTTTCAACTCATATGGTCAACTCTCTCCTAATGGACACCTCTATAAGACAGACTTCTCGCTAAAACAGACACCTATAGTTGGTCCCTGCCTTTCTTTACTCCTTTTAGTTGACTCTCCATAAGACGGGCACCTCCGTAAGATGCACACATAGTGCAGGTCTTAAAGGTGTCTGTCCTAGAGAGAGTTGGCTGTACACAGATAAAGACAAAACGTCACTGACCAGTAGTTCTCAGAAAACTTTCACTTATAAACCTGCTTTCAAACCTGTTTTTTTTTTCTCTTAGCTTGAGCAGTACTTTGCAGATCTCAAGAGAAGAAAGGTTAGTTATGCTCATATAATTAAAATTACAGTTAAAGACACCTCAATATTATGTCCCCAAGCATGCCCTTACATTTCCTCTGAATTCAACCTGCTTGATATGGACAACCCGTTAATAAGGACACTTGTTCTTAAGACACCCTCAGTATCTGTATTAACAGAGTTTGACTGTATACTTAATGATATAAAGAGTGTGAAAATAATGCATGCAAAATAGTTACTGTTGCAAACTTAACCTGAAAAGCCTGCATTTCCACAGGAAGGGAGAGATTTTAGTGATACAAGCAGCTTAAGTGACTCAATGGCAAGTGCACCAAACTTTGAAGAACTGGATGATGTTATCTTTGGTGTTTCAACTCGTCATCAGTGGCACCAGCTCATTAACCAGATAGAAGCCACCAACCATGCGAATAAAAGGGGCGGTAAAAAGACAAAGAATAAGAATAAGAATATATTACAGGAGCAAAACAGGGAAATCTTTCCTATCACAGGCCAAGAGCAGGATATGAAAGGTGGAGCTAAGGTAAAAGTTACAGTAACTTAGGAATATAGCAAACACCTCGGTATTATGAGTAATGGCCTTTGCCATAGTTACAGCAACATAATGCAATGTAACCCCCATGACAGGTAGCCCATATGTCCAGAATTGCCTGGTTAATATCATGTACAGTCTTTTAATAGTTATATGCTATAGCTATAGTTATATTAATAAAAAAACACAGACAACCCAGTCTTAATACGCTTCATGGCATCAGTCTGGTTTTGTTCTGGCACCACTTTCAAGTTTCAGCTATTGAATCTCCATTGTTGGATGTAAGCCTTCCTCTTTGACCTCCACTGGTCCAAATTTGGATGACACTTTGACAACGTTTTATGAAATTATCTAAGTCATCTCTTTATTTTATCCTTGGTATTCCTCTGTTCTTGTGTGTTCCCACAGTAGTCTGCTTTCTCGCCACATGTCCAGCCCAATTCCATTGTGTTTGCTTATCGTTTCACTTACTTTGTAGGCCCATCAACCAACATTTGCTCAAAAAGTCCGAAGGAAGTACCAAAGACAACAAAACAAGAAAGCCCAGAAGCTAAAGAAAAACTCAAAGAATTCCAGGGGAAAAGCCAAGCAAAAACCAAAACCAAGGAAAAACGCTTCACTAACCAAGGTGAAGCCCAAGCGGTCGACATCCAAGGCAAGTCAGAAAAGATACAGTGACTCTCTTGCTGTAACAGCTTTGGAGAATGCTACTGTGGCAGCATTGCAGGTTGGTGGGGAGGGTAGAAGTAGTCAGTAGAAAACGTTTTAAAATACCTTATAGCAGCGTGCAAAGAATGTAGTGTCCTATATCCCTGGGCTAGTGGATTTTGCAATCGGGCTAGTGAATTCTGATATTAACTTGCCCAATGGGCAAGTGAATTTTTTTGAGGAATTCAAATTACAGACTGAAGAACTGTGAAATCAATCTGGTGATCATAACGTTTTTGGGGCTAGTTGAAATGATGTCTGGGCTACTAAATGTTAGCTTTAGCTTGCCCAAATGGCAATCTGTAAAAATGACTTTCTTTGCACCCTGCTTATTGTATAATTTGATTGTAAAACATTTGAGAGAAGGCCTTCATGAGAAGAAGTGGTTTATGAGCCTTCTCTGTCATGACATTGTCCTTTAATGTTAATGAAGTAACAAAATATATGAAAGAAAATATGCTAATAAAAGAAAATAAATAATAAATAATAAGGATTTCTATAGCGCCAAATTCATACGCTCATGGAGCTTAAATACCAAAAAGAGAGGGTGACACTTGACATTTCAAGAACTAATAAATCCATGGCCCTCTAACCTAACTGTCCTCAACTTACTGGAGACAATTTCAAGATCAAAAATCAATTTGAAATTTGGAATGTTAGTTTTTTGGGAGAGGGGAAAACTAGGGAAAAAGGGGGAACCAACGGGAAACTCAAACCACATATGGCATCAACAACAGGACTTGAAGCTGGATTACATTGGCGAGAGGCAGGTGCTTTCAACGTTGGACCATCCCTGTCCCCCCAATGTGTCGTAAATCCTCTATCAATCCCCCCTTACTAGTAAGTCCCCCTTTCTGGGAAAAATGTTAATAAGCCCCCGCCCCCTTGCCACCTCTCTTCTTATTCTTCTCAACAAAATTGAGAAATGACAGACTGTATTGATTAAACACAACTGTAATGCTACGTGTGGACTGATCCGGCATGGCTTATTCACATGCTGGAAGTGCAGATATTTTTTTTTTTTTTTTTACTATTTTATTTTTTTTATCTTTGGCTGCATGACCTCCCAACTTCATGCACTTGATCTTTTTCTCCTTCCATTCTAGGTCTCTATGAAGAACTGATACCATCATCCTTACTTAATTAACCCCCCTCCTCCTTAAACGTGCTTGAAATAAATAAGCCTCCCAAGAGACTTAATAAAGGATTTACAGTAGATAGAGAATTAAAAGAGGATTGCATATGACATGTATTATATTTAAGTAGGAAACAAAGTGCAATGAAAAAACGTTTGCCTTTTCTTGTGGTATTTCTTACCAGAGCCTTCAGAAGAGGAAAGGACAGATTCAGGGAATGAGAATTTCTTCAGCATCACCCCCACCACTCCCTGGCTTTAACATGGAGCAAAGCCTTCCTGCTCTTGAGCACTTGTTGGGTAAGTTAAAGCACTGACCCACATGTACATTGTTGAGTCATTTCTTTTGCCTATCATTCAATAGCCTGCATCATAGGCATAATCTAACCCCAGTTAGTAACGTCTGCAAAGCAGTGCTAAGATCCTTGTTTGGGGCCACCAAAGGATTCAATGAATTACTGGAAGCGTGTTATGAACCTCCCTTCAACATGATCAGCCAACTGAACCATTATGGCTTTTTGAATAGGCCGACCATGGCATGTACTCAAATCCTGGTTCACAGTTAGGGCCAAGAACAACGATTTTGGCGCTGGTTTCAGATGAACTTAACCAGAAGTTTAGTTTCATCTATGGTGTAGGCTAAGCATTCTATTCTGTTATTAACACTTTCACCCCTAAAAGGTGCCTGTTGAACAGATTACTAAAAAATCCCACTTTCTTTTCATAAAACCTAAGAAATATATATTTTTGTGCAATAGATTTTCCTAAGAGTTTTCATCAGAAGACAAATGTAGTAATAGCACAGGATTTCATTCACAGATTTAAAAGTTACTAGAGTGTCAAACAATATTGCCATAATGTGGTCTTGGAGTAGAGGGGTTGCCAAAGTGTCCATTAGCCCTGTAAATGATAGTCATTTAGTAAGAAAATAACCGCATATTTTCTTGTGCACTTTTCACTCAAGCTTAACTCAACCCTGCTGCATTTGTGTTGTTGTCCGTGTCATCTCTTGTGATGGAGTATTTTTGTTTGTTATTTTACAGGAATTTTTCGTTATCAGTTTCTTCATTTCATTTGTCATATGAACTCCTCTGAATACAAAGAGAATCTCAAACGTCAAATTGAAGAAGAAAAGGTACGAGTGGCTGGAAAGAACAAGGCTTCTGACCCGGCGCCTGTGTTCTATTTATTTATTTAATTTTTTTTTTTTTTTCACACTATGGATTTGTTTTGTCATCATTTTTGTTTCCGCTTTTGTAACAGGCAAGAAAGAAAGAATTAACAGGAAAAGTGAACCAAGCCGAAAAAATAGTGAATTCATTGCAAAAAGAGGCTCTTGGAAATCTCCAACAGCGAATGAGTGAGGTATGCAGAGTTTTTAAAAAAGAAAGGAATGCTTGAGACCTGTGTATTGAACATACTACACGCATTCTACGGTAATACCTGTTGGCTTGTTATGGCACAGTAGCTTTAATACTGACCAATGTTGTTCAATGTTGTAGATTGGTCTATCTGCAAAGACGCCTCGAGAGTTACTTATGAAGGCTGGAGAGCTGTTGGGACAACACAAAAAAATGAAAGACAAAGTAAAACGCCTTGAAAAGGAAGTGAAACATCTGGAGAAACACAAAAATGGTGGTCATCACTCACATGTAAGTGAACAGAACATTTTTTAGTTATCAAATTGCAAACAGTATCCTTCTAATAGAGCACGTTGGAATTGGATGACAGAGGCGTGTTGGTGGAATAATTTCGCGCCATGTTTTCAACCAATAAGGAAAAAAACCAAAACCAATCGTAACCTGTTCAGCCGCGTTTTCCCGCGCTTTTTACTGCCTGCGTAGTCTGCCTCGAGTTCTGATTGGTTCTTGTCATTTTCTTTTGTCCCTTTTTATTGGCTGTATCCGTGGCCTTGATTTTGGTTGTACGACACACAATTGAACACCGCTCGAAAACGTTTGAATGACAGAAAGCGCAATATTAATCCATTTCTTTTCTTTTTGTTAGACCAAAGAAAGTAAGCCCACTAATGGAGAGGTTGACGTTCTCCTGAAAACAGTAAGTCTATCCAGCAGTCTAGGAATAGTTACAGTGAACCAGTATGAGATAGTGACAAACTTAGCAAAATACCAAAAGTGATTTTGTGCAGACTCGAGAGAGAATTGAGCTCACTATCTCTTGGCAGACAGTGTAAGATTTTTGGACGGAAGAATCAGAGAATTGAAACCCTGAATGTGAAGATACAGGAAATGAGTGTCTGTCTTACTTAGCGTATTGATTTGTAAGAGAACGCAAATAAGCCATCATGCTACTTTCATTTTCGGTTGTCTCTAGATTCATGGTTCTCCGGAAGTTCGATCCGGTGACCGACAAAATTCGCCGTCTTGTCGTCACGAAAGCCCCGGTTACTCTCAAAAATAATTTTTATTTGCTTTCGAACACTTCTTCAATAACTTAAAGATAAAGCAGATGGCGGCAAATATAGGTGCCTACCTCAGTGATTTAAATCCTTTTCCTACTCGGTCAAAATGCAGTAAATTAACCGCGGTAGGATTAGCTTAGTAGGTAGAGCGCTTGACTACGGAACGGGAGGTCGCGGGTTCGATTCCAGGGGCCTGACCAATACTCAGGGTCTTGAAAATAACTGAGAAATGAATGTACTGCCTTTGTCCTGCAAACGGCTATACCTGGGAGACGTAAAAATAGTGTCCCCAATTAGTACTTAATACATTGACACTTAAATAAAGTACATTTTTAACGACATTTTCCAGGGCCCTTAAAACAAACATTTTCCCAAAGGAAGCCTTCCGACTACCTCGCTGAAAGAGGCGAGGAGGGGGGGGGGGGGGGGAGTGGAGGGGGAAACTTCCCTCTTATTTCTACCCCAGCGTGAAAGGCGCTCCTTTCTATCTAACTTTTTGCCGCCTACTTTTTTTTTTCTTTTACCACAAATCAAACAGATTTCCTCAATATTTCGTGATTTCTCTGTCTTCATCAGGGAGAATCCCCAGCTAAAGTTCAAGAAAGCCTCATGAGTCATCTGTATGAAGAGTTGGCGAAACGAAAAGCATTACTCGAAAAAGTCAACAAGCTTCAGAATGAAGTTGACCAACTTGACTCCAAATCAGCATTAGGTGATAAGTCCACCGTCGCTTCCACGCCCTCTGCAAGTGTGTACACGTCTGTGAATGCAAGACCTTCTGCGCAATCGATAACTACTGTCGCTTCCTCTATTTCCGTAAACTCCAGACCTGCTGTATCGCTTGCCAAACCGCTACTTCCTGTTACAACTGCTTATAGCTCAGCCCCAAGTGTGGTTTCTAAACCCGCCACAGTCATGTCTATTCCGCCAGGAACACTGGTTAATCCTCTTCGGCAGCATTACATTACTACTGCACAGCCTCAACTTGTCAACACTTTCCAGCCCCTGTTGAGACCTTCTGTGGGGGTGCCAGTACAGATGGTATCTTATATATCCAAGGAGGGCAACCCTATCAACAATATGCCGTCGTCCAAATCAAGACGAACCAAGCAGAAAGGAAGCGCAAAGAAAAAACCTAAAATGGACCAGCAATCTCAGCAGCCAGTGTCTAGGGTCACCCAGCCATCCTCTACTGCACTTTTGAGTCCACAGCTTGTGGCTTCCCAAACTACTCCCACCAGCTCTACATGGCAGTCACCAAGTGTTTCTCGCGCCCACCATTCCCTTATCACATCTCCCGTCACGCCTGTTAACTCATCGTTTCATTCTGGAAATGACCGATCGGGTCCAGTCTCTTTGGTGACGTCACCCGTGACGCCGACTCCAGTCAGGTTAGTGTCCAGTGATTTATCTTCCGTGGTTTCCTTGCCATCGCGGTCAGCGTCCTCTAGTGGCCCAGGCAGTGAAGTACCACCGATGGTGTCATTTGTGCAAAGCGGTCTCTCCTGCATCTCTCCCTTGAGCCCTTTATCAAGTATGTCCAGTGCATCAGTATCTCGCTCTCTTACCACCGGTGCTACTCCTCTCAGCTCTCTCTCAGCATCAACACAGAAGTACTTGAACACGTTCACGACACAGAGCACTGAAGCTTCACGAAGCTTCCCTGCCTCAACCAACCAGTCGTCATTTGCAGGTCGAACGTCATTTCTCAATACAGACTTATCAACAGACCACAGTGCTGGGATCAAGTTGCTTTGTGATCTGCTCAATGACACCCTTCCTGAGCAGCCCCCTCCCCTGGTGGCCACGTCACTAGCTGTACGATCTCTAGGAACTCCAACATCAGTATCATCAGCATCTTCAGACTCTTCTGTAGTTGAGCAAGGAAGACACCCAACCACCCCTCCCACTCTTCCAAGCAGGTCTTCATCGAAATCCCCGAGGACCCCTCCCCTGGGAAACACTCTAGCGCGTCCGTCCCCCGGAGGTACTACATCTTCCTCGGAACAAACACCTACTCACAATACCCCACCTACTGCAGAAGCTCCCGCTGCGGGGAAGAAAAGAACATCGCCATTTACGATTGAAAACCTGGTTAGTTCAAACCCAGAAAAGAGTAAAAGTCCGGGTGAAACTGGTGTTGGAGAAAGAAACCCCAGCCCTGTATCAGCCAACAGTAGACGCAGCCCTAAGGGGAAGAATACAAACTTCAGTATTGCGGAAATCACCCGTGATATGAACCCGTCTAGTAAGGAACGTGTTCCTTTTGTGACAGGACCAGTGGGCTGTTCAGTTCCTACATCTGTGTCACCTGGCCAAGAGAAGCAGAATCAGCGAAGGATCTCTCCACCATTGGCAACGATTACAAATCCTGAACCCGATGGGTCTGTCGTGGTATCTACTGGCATAAAGCCTTTGAATGCAGTCCAGAGTTCCACAAACCAAAAATCCGATCCCATTCCCAAGAATGAAGGAGAGTTAAAACGAGGACAATTGTCTGCACCCGTGGCCAGAGTGAGTAGTGTATCCGCCCATATGAACGGCTATGTGCCATCGAGCTTGGTCTCAAAAAGTTCTGCTTTAAAACAGGACGTTGTTCACTCCGAAGGTCAAAATCCCATCAGCAAACATCATGAAGATCGTAGCTGTTTGGATTCAAAGCTAATAAGCCCAACTCCTGATCGTACTCCATCTCAAAAAGCCCAGCCTGTTTCTGATGTTCCCAAGGACGAAACTGCCTCCAGTGAAGTTAGTTCTTCTATTCCTTCATCGACTTCAAGCCCTGAGCGTCACAGACCAGATGCATCGACTCATGCCTCTGAAATCATCTCCGATGTTCCGTTAGATATGATTCCTCTTCCGAGCGGTAAGAGACCCAGCCCTACCAGTTTGTCAGGAAAAAAAGGTTCCGCTAACAAGAAGCGCCGTTCTCCTGTTTCGCAGATTCCAAAATCCGCGAGTCCAGATTCCGAGGTCACCAGCCTTATGACTAATGAGGCTCTTCCCCAGTCTCCGTCAATCTCGTCTTCCGTTTCAAAGGCGACAGCGGTGTTAGAAGGTCAGGCACCTGTGTTAGTTGATAGTAATCCCTGCTCAGCACGCAGTCCTATCCCAGTAGCCCCTTCGTCACTGCTACAGCCTCAATCTGGAGTATCACTACCCTCCTTTGGAAGTGTTTTTTCGCTCCCTAAGGAAGAACAGACTGTGACATCACAGAACTCAGCAGCCAAAAGCAGGTACGGATTGTATTTAGCAGCGTAAGCGTAGCAGTCGACTAATCAAAACGTACCAATTTTTTATTTTATATATTTTGTTTTTTGCGCAGCAGTCATGTCTCTGAGATGCCAAGCCAATGCACAAAATTAGCATCCGCCGAGCCTCCCGCGAAGAAACGGAAGCGTAAAGACAAGAAAAAGATGCCTGGTAAGGCTGCCAAGGGAGCGTTAAGCCTGTTAATACAGTATGACAGTGACAGTCAAAGCTCGTGTAGCACCCACGGCACCGAGAGTGATGATAGTTCCGCCCACAGTACTAGCCCGGTCAGCGGTACACTTAGTCCAGTTGTAGTGGAAACCACAGAAACTCCTCGGTCCCAGACCGCCGGAGCACAGCCGGAACAAAGCCAAAAATTCTCCGCCAAGAACGCCTCGCACATTAACGGTGCTACATCACCAAAGGGTAGGCAAAAAAGCACGGTAAAGAAACAGTCCAGCGTTGGGAAGTCGGCTGCTGAGAGGAAGAAACCCAAAGGAAGAGGAAACCAACGAGGAGACGTGCTTAACGCTTCGCCATTTGTTAACCTGAATGACACTGTGGGTTCAATGCAGCAGATAAAATCCGCAGGACCTAGCGTCGCGGTGCCTACCAGCTATCAACCCTATCCGCCCGCTTACTCAAGCTACCCAACCCCAGGGCAACAGGGCTATGTCATGTCGAATTTCTCAATCCCCACCGGCACACTCAACTTTACCCCAGGGGGACATCAGTTCTCTGCAAGTCTTCCACAGTATTACACAGGAGAGGCGCACCCTGCTCCTACCGGGTACGGCACTTCACCAGGGGGATTTTTCCCCCAGTGGCGAACAAGTTACGCCCCGATGCCGTGTCAGCCACCTGCTTTCAGTTATTCAAACAATGGCAACAATGGTGGTGGTGGTAAAGTGTATAGATAAAGACTAGAAGGAGTTAATTGTTAGTTAGTACTTAAGCACTTGGTGTGGTGCGTTTTCTTGGTGCCTTCTAGAAAACCAATGGTAAATGGTGTTCTAATATAAGACAATACAACAAACAAATACTTACGATTTTCGTCCTCAAATTTAATATCGCCTTGTACAATGTACAGCATAATAAACAGCGCCACAAGGACGTTATGCTTACTAGCTTTTATGTCCCATTTTAGGATTTTAGGCACAGACTCAGATATCAGAACAACTTTGTACAGCATAGTAAACAGTACTACAGGAAAGTACTGCTCAGCAGCTTTCATTTGAATGGTCGCACTTTAGAATTTCATCCACAGATTCAAAAGTTAGAACCACCTTTTACAGGATAATAAAACAGTACGACAGGAAAGAACTGCCCAAGAATGGTCACACTTAAGGATTTCATGCACTTTGTTTAGCATAACAGACAGCACCACCTGAAATTACCGCTCAGTAGCTTTCACAGATGCCACAGTGTGCACACTCACAACGTAACAAGCGACACAACAAGAGGGTAATTCTCTTAAAGATAAAATGATTCTTGGAGGGATTCTTAAAGTAAATGCTTCTGGCAGTTACTTGAATATGCCTATTTATACTACATGAATATACGATAAAATTAGTATACAAAAGTTTTCTCTTTATAGGTTGTCTATTTATCATGGGAAAATTGATTATTTAGGGTGAACCTTTCTTTGCTTTAGAAGGAAAACGTTTACATTTTAATATAGTTAGTATGAAATTTTGAAATCTTTGTAATGAAATTCCTGTTAAGAGTCGCTTATTGCGGCTCTATTTCTTTCAGTCGTTTTATCTCTTTTTAACTTGTGTAAATATGCTTGATCTAGGCGTTCATTTGGCAAGAAAAAAACTTTTTGTAGATCGTTGCAATTCTTTGTTGAAATTTAACGTTTGTTATACTTTAACTAGTTGGTCCGTTTTCTTCACTTGAATCACCAGCTATCAGATTCGCATTTAGTAAGTATTGCAGCTTCAATCGCGAGTCGTTTCCAAGAACCAGTGAGATTTCTGCTGTTTTTCAAAAGAGTCCTAGTGTCCTGATTTAATCTTGCAGCAACCACCTCTGTCAGTCTTGACGTTTCTTCTTTTAATGTGAACTGTCAGTCAAGGGTTTTTAGAGAAAGAATGATCACTGGATAGAATCATGTTTCAACAGAGAGCTACGTTTTCGGTGTTTGTAAGTCAGAAATTACAGCGGCTTTTCACTGAGTGTTGCCACAACGGAATTGACTTCTCTAGCCAATCACAACGCACGCGGGCAATGTAATGAACCAATCAGAACTCACAGAACAAGTGCAGCCGATCGAGGAAACGCGTAGGGAAACAGCAGATTTTATCAGCCAAAAGCAAAGCGTTTCATTGTAATTCGGATGCAATGACCGAATGAATGAAAGCCGCTGTATTCGCTTAGAAGAGGTCCACAGATAGGCTATGTCAGTATTTGAAAATCTGCAATGAAAAAAAAAGTTAAGCGTGTTTCCTAGATCTAGAATGAATTTTCCCTTGTGTCACTCGGAACTTGCCAATTGTTTTTATCCTTAATTGAGACCCTGAAAGCGCACCGAATGTTTAAAACGTTGGCGTTCGTAGAACGATTACTTTGTCTTCGTTCGAGAAACGAGACAACCATCATATGTCTTCTAATCGTTTTTAATTCTAGAGGCTTATGACTAGTGATGGTATTAAGGAGCTTAAGCAACGACGCCGACTCCGGTGGCGAAAAGGTCTCCTAAAAAGTGAATCCACGCTGTTTTAAAATTTCATCGCTCTTCATCCGTGTCGTTCGATTTGTCAAATAATAGTGAATTATTATATAGTTCAATTTAAAGAACTGTATCTAAGTTTTAAAAAAAGTAGGAAATCGTCGTGTGTTCTAGTCCTCCAGAAAACTTGAAATTAGTACAACCGACGACGACAAAGAAATATACAAACAAGCGTGATCCCTGCACGTGCCAAGTTTTGTTTTTCTAACGTAAACCTATTGTTTCTTGACGTTCTCGTTGCCGTCGTCTTCTTTGCTTACCTTATTATGCACGGTCAACGAGCGGCTTGGGTTTGAACTGTGCAGTAGATAGATAAAAGGGGTGGATATCTTAAATCTTATTACTTTCTTGTTTGGTTCTGCGTTTGACATTAAGAAGGAAAATAGATGTTGACATCTCAGTGTGCGGCCTACCATAGAATGTAGGTTTTAGTAGAAATAGATCAAGGAGTTCTCCAACATAAGTCGCAAGTCTCTTTGAATATGGACAGTTTCCTGCTATTTAGCGCCCCATGTAAGAGAATCCGGGAAATCGTTGATTGGAATCCGGAATCCTGGGTTTTGGAATCTGGACTACAGCTTAAGGATTCCAGAATCACACTAACGATTGGAATCCGGAATCCAAATTCCACTAACAGAATCCGGAATCCAATACCAGGAATCCAGAATCCACGGTGTGGAATCCAGAATCCAAAACTGTCTTGAATTCTCTTACATGGGTCGATACTGTAATCTTCTGATATAAAAGACTTCCCACTCTCAAAAAAGCTGGCAGGAAAGAGTAAAGGTTGTATAGAACAGGGTACTTCTGTTGACAGACATATGTGCCTATTGATAGTGTACAGTGGACAAATTTACCTTGAGAAAAGAATTACGCTATTTTTTATTAAAAACTTTGTTGCAGAAGCTTTAGCTTTGTTTGGTTGTGTGGATTATACTAGTGCAGTATTATAAGTTGGGAACTGTGGAGTTGCATTGTTACGCTCACAAAAAACTTCAAAAATGGGACCGAACAGATAATAATAGGAATGGGTGGAGAACGGACACCAAAGTTGAATTTTCACTTGCATGGATTTTATTAATCTACCGTAAATCTTCTATTACGCCCCCCTGTCAAATACCCCCCCCGCCCCTTTTCAGGGGAAGAAAGCTAATAAGCTCCCCCTCTCTGTAAAGCCCCCCGCCCCCTCCCCTAATTATTCTTCACTAATAAATGATAGACTGGATTAATCAATCACGACTGTAAAACTTCATGTGGACTGATCCCGGATGGTTTCTTTACCAACTGTAGGAGCCGCGACTTCTGCCAATTGAAAGTCTGATCCTTGGCTGCATGGCCTGCAACCTTCTTGTACTTGAGCTTTTCCATTTTGTATTGTAGTTCTTTATGGAGAACTGATACCATCCTCTTTTCTAAATTAAATAAGCTCTGGCCCCCATCTTAAATAAGCCCCCCGTCTCTATAACCCCCCCCCCCTTCCCTCAAATTGGCTTGAAATAAATAAGCCCCCCCCGGGGGGAGGTTTAATAGAGGATTTATAGTAAGATCTCTTTGACGGATAAACATGAAACGCAATTTATTAAGATTTTTTGTTATTTTCCGGCTTTCCGTGATTGAGTTTGAGTTCTCCTAACGATTGCCACAGGCGCCTATATTTAGGACGTGTTCGATTGAAAGTATTCCGGAATAAGACTTAAGAGGGATGATGGAATCAATTAGGAAATTGAGTAATTTTAATTCTCACTGGACAAAAACCTTTCAGTCATGTTGTATTCTTTTATACACCTTTCGAATGCTATTATTGTAATAAGTTAAAGGAAATTAAATAACTGAAGCGAAAAGGTTCGCATGGGAGGCCGAGAAAGCAAACTTCAAAAGCTTCAAATTTCACCAAACGAAACTTACGCATGACGATTTTACTTGTGTTTTCTCAATTCCTATGAAATTTGAAATCTATTTTCTCGGGCTCCCATAACAACCTTTTCTTTGGAGTTATTTCATATAACTTACCACATTTATAGTCCTCGAAAAGTGTAAAAAATGCGAATATGTAAAGAATGCGATATGGCTTAAAATATTCTGGTACAAGGCCCACCGGAAAGTAAAATTACTTAATTTCCTGATGGGTTACTTCTTAAACTCTAGAAATCAATTGTTTTGGCATCCATGCCATTGCAGTATCTAAAAATCTGCTTGGAATGGAATATTCCGATGCGTGTAGAGTTTAAATGGTGCAAATCACAGTAGCAGAGATTTGTAACAAAACGTTCACTTATTCCGGAACAGGATCAATCAAACGCACCGTTGATATGACCGTATTGTAATCCCAACCATCTAAAATGTAACTATTTGCAGAGAGCTGCAGTCAACTATTCCACCTACACGTTACAAATTTCTTTATAGAGACAGAGTCATCAAGATTTACTAGACCTAAATAAGAATCTAACAGAAGGGGTTTTAGCAGACCAAGGCAACCCTACTGAGTGGTCTCGGGGAAGGTGACCATGGATAATAGTGTATGAAGACGTTTAGAAAATGTGTTGCTCAGCCTAAATACGGGTAAGAAAAATAGTTGAAAACGTCCGGTCTACTTTTTCAAAGTTTGACTGAGCAAGTTAAGAAAAACTGCATACATATGCTCCCGCAAAAACAGTTTATTATGGCCGGATTGCTGCAACTTATTCGAATATTTTCAAAGGCCGTTTTGTGCCGCATTATCGAATATACAATCTAGGTCTTAGTGTAGTTAACATGAAAATTAAGTTTGAATGAATTATCATGACACTTTCCCTGTTTAAGTTTTTATTCTTGGAATTAGAGTATCTGCACTGCTAAACTTCCCTGTGCCGCATAATGGCTTGGCGATGATTCTTACCATTTTTAGATAAAAAGTTGTGTGACCATTTAAATGAAAGTTATTGATCACTACTTTTATGCGGTACAGAGTAGGGATGAAAGGAGTTTTCAATTCTTTTTGTGATTAAAATTCTCAGTGTTACTTATGAATTGCATGAAAACTTTTTCCGTTATCGAGAAACGATTGAAATTTACAGAGTTAATCTGCATCAATATAGAATTACGCCTTTTGGATGCAAGTGAATGTTAAAGCTTTCGACTGGTTACAATTAAATAAGAGTGACTTTAACAATTAAACACTTAGCTAGTATAGTTTCCTTATTATGAACGTTTGTGGTCGTCTTTGTTTACATTTGGTAACCTTCTTACTATAAATTTGCTAATGAGCTCCATTTAGCCTTGTCCGGTTTGATTTAACTGATTAAACATTTAAGTCGCAAATCGGATGTAGTTTTATACACGTGCTTTGAAAATTTCGTTAACTTTGACTTTTCTACAGGACAACTAGCTTAATTAAGAACAACAAGTGTAAACAAAAAGTACTTCAATATTTGTTCTTCCGTTAAAGTCCTCTTAATTATGCACTTTTCTTTAGTTAAAATCTAAGCTGAGTTTTAACTTAAGTTTGAACAGCAAGTCTGTACTGCTCTATGTCCTGGCTTCATTTAGCAAACAGAAATTGTTATTTTTCAGTAACTTCCTTTGTAAATAAAAAAATGTCGCGATTTGTTTACTGTGAGTCCAAAATTCACAGAAGATTAAGATTTCTTACAATTCCGCGATCTTAATTACTTTGACAATTGGCAATACCAAGTGGTAGTTTAGTTTTACTAAAAGTCGAAACAAGAGAGAAAGTGTATCAAACCGGCAGCTCTGGTAAGTTAACTCTAAACTTCCGTTATTTCAAAAAATATTCATGGGCGCCTTCAGTTTGTTCGGCAATGATTTTTTCTTTGGGAGAACACTTATAAATTGGTAATAAGCCTCAATTCATTATCAAATTTTAAACGTTTTGAGTCAAATTGTTGCCCTCTGTTCATATATGGTGGTTTTTAAAAAGCTATTTCTAATAGGAGATATTTCAACAAGTTGTATTTTAAAAACGTATTGTTAGCGACTGCGGCTAAGGTGACTTTCTCTGATTAAAGCAATTTACTTAGTTTCACTGAAAAGTTGAAAGTTAGCAGTCCATCTAGTCTTCCAGCTGTACTTTTTGATTAAAGGTACAAATTACCATCATCTATAACGGTTCGGTGGTTTGCAGCTACGTTGAACAAAACTAAAATCTGTATTTTCATTGAGCGTCAAAGCAAGAAAAAGGCACGCCGATAAAACTAAAGCTATATACCAAAGGAAATATAAACTTCAACTGTTTTTAACATGTCGAAAAAGACTATGAGATCGAGCTGCTATTGAAGTCCCCTTTTTTCCAGAATTCACGGAGGTATAAAAGACTGAAGAGAATAGTAATATTCCAGTATATCTTCAGTTTGAAATAGATTTGCCCTTACTCTCGTTAACTACGTTAGTTAGCTAATCTGTTTTTGACCTTATTTGCCACTTTTTGGGCGAACAAAGCTGACACGTAACTGCGAAGGAAATCTGTTAAAAGAAGTTAATTGTGTTTATTTCACAAATAGTTTTTTTTACGTACTTGATCAGTGATGGCGACTTGAACTGGGCTTTGCTTTTAGTTCTTAAATGGTTTCTGCGCTACATCAAGGACATCAGCGTGCAGAGCGTGCTCTATCGCTTAATTTAGCCCTGATTAGACTAATCACTTTACTAGTTAAAGGGGGAGGTTATCATTATGGCTCAAACCCAAAAACATATTTTAACAATGACATCGTTTCCCTTAACGAGTTCTTTCATTTTTAAGCACAATAAAACCAACCTCTTCGAATGTCTAGAAAAGGAAAAGCCAAGTCTACCAACTTGAAAAAGACGTTCGGCTTATAACTTTTTCCAGTTGTGTCAATCGCGTCTAAGACAAATCCGTGTTAAACTAAAAACTATCTTAGTTGCATCACAGTGCATCTATATACAAACTCATTCTTTTGAAATAAAACCATGGCTCTCTTATGAGCATTCGGATATTTGATTTGGCCTTGTTTCTACTTTACAAAGGGAAGTATACATTTAGATAAAAACAACCATCAATATTATCGGCACGCCAATGGGCTTCTGATGTTTATTTATACAGAGTATTGATTAAAAAAATAATACTATATTTACTTCATTCTATCACGTAAAAAAATCAAAATGTTTTAGGAGGAATCCATCCAGGTAAAAAATATTATCGCCACTATATGACTTCGTTACAGTATTTAAATCTTCAAATTGTTTTAATCAGATGAAAGCTAGTGAAAGCGTTTCTTGTCGTACCGTAGTAATTACTAAGAGAGAAAAATTTATCTTCTTCTGTTGTTAGAAATATACTGCTTATAGTTGGTATATAGTGGTGCGACGTGTGCACGGTTTGTTCAGTGCAATATATTTTCCAATGATTGGGGTCTTTAATTCGCACTCCATACTCTTGAGTAAAGCCTCGGTAAAACGGGCAACAAAAATGTGCAACGTGTTTTGCAACATTGCGGCAAAACGAGTTGAACAGCGATGTTGCACGTTTTATCACCCACGTTCAAATCTGTTAACAACTAGATTTGTTGTAACATAGGTTTGATGTGGGTGGTAAAACTCGAAACATCGCTATTCAACTCGTTTTGCGGCAATGTTGCAAGATAAGTTGCATATTTTACCGTACCTTAACAGAAATCCTATCTAGTGATTGTACTCATCTTTGAAAGATTGAGAACATAATCCACAAATACGATCATTTCCAACAAAGCAAGATCCTGAGAAGAACTTAGAAGTCAATCCTCCAGTCTGATGGTGTACAAGTGATTATATCAAACTGAAACTGATGTCGTTTAAACCGACTGACATTATATGTAAAAACATGAATACAGTATTCATGTTGCGCCAGCGACCGTATTACAGTTCAAAGCTGCTGATTGCTGGGTTGCAGTTTTTCAAAAAGGCGTTCATCGAGGTACTGCCACTGCATGACTTTCATATAATCTTCAACTTCTCTTGATTTTAATCCTTTCGCCCTATTCATCAGTATTTTATTTTCTCGGTAAAACTTGACGGGTCCGATATGTGAGCTCTTTGCAACCGGAAAACTGACTCCACATTTTCGTCGAAATTGCTCAGTTGCCGGGCGCTGACTTGTTTAGGAAAAGTCAGTGGTAAATTATAAAAACATCAAAAAATCAACTGAGTCACTTTTCTGAGCTCAATCCTCTCACTGATTCATACAATGCATGAACAAAACACTAAATGACATATTTTCCGTTTCCCGGGCAGCGATGTATATAATTATTTCGTAAGTGATGACTCCCAAACAGTTTAAAGCTGGCGGTACAAAGGAGTATCAGTGACTCGCCGTTAAAGAAACGATTTCCCAGGTAAGTTATTTCTTCAGTGACCTTTTTTCGCCTTGGTTTTTATTTCTACGTGTAATCGTGTAATTTTTCAACTCGCATCCCAAAGCGACGGAATTTTGTAGCGCTAAAATGAACAGCGTATATTGAATAGACACTGTGGTTCATAGATTATGCCTTCATCAATTGTTTGCCTAATTCTTATTCAATCATGGCTTGCACAAAAATTTTTTTTACCGATTGTGCTTTTCAAGAACTAAAATACATGAATATCTCTTTGGAAAGTTGAAATTCTATGTTATTGTTTCTTGGTTTCTGGTTTAAGGCGCGAATTTTGGTAATTGCAACATTTTCCACGCGCTGACGTATCTCCAAATTCAAGTAAATGACGGTAGCGTTAATTTAGTTTCGCAGTAAAAGTCGATCTTATTAAACACTGCAACTGTCTTCACCTCCTAAGTAAGAGCTGTTTAAGTTAAATCAGATAATTAAATGACCTTCGGTAAAACAAATATTCAGAAGGCACAAATAGCGTGGTCTATTCCAAAACCGCGATATATGTGCGTTTCTGGAAGTGTGAATCAGTTAACACATCGAAGAAAAAAATCATAGTTAAAAATAGCTACTATAGTTACAAAAGCCATCCATTTTAGAAGACACTAAGGTAAAATCACGTATTCGAGTTATCGAAGTATTTTTGAGTTAATTCTTGCGAATCACAAACTCTCTTTGAAGTTTAAAACAGTGCATTTTAAGCCCACGCATTTTTCACGCGTCCACCGCGTTTCACGTTATGCATTTACTAAGTATTAAGTATAGCTAAGCCAAAGCATTCGTAGCGCTCTTTCGCTTCTTGGCTTGATTTCTTGAGTAAATATTTATGCACACTCGTTTATTCACCTTAACTCGTACTCCTAGTCCATAAAAGCTAAAAAATTAATCAAGGTTTCGTCGGGTGAGATCAAAAGAGCAAGATAATTTCCTTAGGCGTTGTCGGTAATTCACCCTTACATTTGGGTAAATTTTATCTGTGACAAAGAACGATGTCGATTTTAACAAATAACTTCCTCTCTTTTCTATGTTATCCTGGTTCAATTTCGACCCAAAATACGCAGTTTCAATCTAAAAACAGCTCTGTCTTAAAGAATACTGAGGATCTATAGATTTAGCTAACTCCTGCGCAAAATGTGGGTTTTAATTTGCGCCGTATTCGTTTAATTGCATTTCCCAGAACTAATCCAAAATTCCCTCTTGCCATTTTTGTTGGCTTAGCTTATAACAAGCATGCCTTCCGGCAAAAACTGTTTCTTTCTTTTCTTTCTTAAATTTATAGTTTTCACTCGTATTTTTCACTGCGTGGGAATATCAACTAATCGCAAATCTTTCTTCGCTGTGCTGAGTTAGTAAACGCGACGAGCAAAGTTAGAATTCGTAGCACTGAACGCATGGGTCGCGATCGCATGTCGTGATAAGATGTCATTTCTTTCACGCAGCATATGGCTTACTAGGATTTAAGCTAATTACGATACTTACAAGGCAGATACCGTTAGTAATTTGCATATTAGCTTAATGTGTATTTACACTTCAAAGAACCAAGCGAAGTTAGACCTCAATCGAAAGTGTTTTATTAAAATTTCTGTTATTAAATTTTCCGTTTAAGCTTCTCTGTTTGAACTATTCCTCGAACCTTTTCTAAGGAAAAGGTCACTTTGAACGAAAAAAAATTTACTTTATTAGAATACAAAATTGAAAACCGCGTTCATCACTCCGGCAAAAGGCATAAAATTTGATCCTATTTTTTAGTACTACTTATTTCGCTCCCGGCAATTAAGTTTAATGGTTTCAAAGGTAGAACATTATGACACAAACTAGTTTGTATCGGCGTCATAAATTTTCTTAGAGGAAGCCTAAACAAATAACTTGTTTAAGCAAAAAGGCGATCCCCCGCATTTTGCGGTTAAGTCATTAAGAACCTTAAGAAGATAATTTTTCAGTCTTCCCTTGACAGACTTTATTTTCTCAGTACTCTCCTTGCTAATTCTTTGTTCATCCGTACCTGTCGACATCAAAACGACATATTTAACTAAAACAGCAAAGAATATAAAAATGCCAAATGAGCGATCTGCCTTTGTCAAAATTCAACGTTAAAAGCCCATTTCAAGGCCGTTAAAGAGACGTAATGAGATCTCATGCGATGGACAATTTCCAAGCCGGACTGGATGATATTCTTAATTGGTTGTTTCATGCAACAATAAAATTAAACATACGCCAGAAACCACTAAAATAAAAAGGGACACTAGATTACAACCACGAATAACAGGAAGAAACTATCAAATAAAAACACCGAGTTTGTAAAATGAAGACTTTTTCGGCGATATTAGCACATTGAATCAAGCGAAAATTTAGTGGCAGTGAAAATGACTCTATGCGCTGGAGAGTCAAAACCTTAACAAATATGGATTAGAATTGTAAATTTTCGCATGTTCTATCGCCCGGCTTAGTATTTTTTTAAAAAAAAATATAGATAGACAGGTGTCTCTGTAATATTAGCTTATCGCTTTCGGTGTATTATGTAAGTTGAGAATTCAATTTTTAAAAAGTTGCGTTTTTTCTCCAATTTGTTTTCTTTCGATTTATTCATCGCGGACTTAAAATAAAAACCAATACGCGTCTGCAGTCTTTGCACTACGAGAATTGTAAACAGGAATTCCCCGCGCCAAATTTTCTATAAAATTTGTAAATTGGAAAAGTTGTTTTGGAAGTGCTTTATTTATGTTGCGCGCCTATCAGAGTAGGTTAGCTTTCCATGCGCTCAGTTTGTATAATACAAACAAAAGCCTGGTACCTTAGATTAATTTGGCTTTATTAACCATCATAATGCAATCATTTCACTGGAACAAAAAGATTGGGGACAGCTGCAAATTTTAAATTTCTCTTAAAAGAGTTTAGAAGATGTTAAATTGTAGCCGAGCAGAAAACGGCAAATCCACTCGATTGTTTTTAAAGCTTGCTGTTCTTCAATCACCAATTATCGGCGCGTGGTAGTGAAACTTCATTTCGTCCACTTTGAACTGAATGTTGGAGTGTTGATAACGAATCGAAATTAAATTTAGTGGAAAATACTCCAAAGTGAAAACTTGCCAAAATGGACCTTCAAGGCACAGCAAGAGGCTTATCTTTTGTTAGTATTTCCTTCCTATTTTGAAACAAGTTAATTTCATCTCGTAGTTCTTGTCATCTTCTATCCTACCGGGTTGTTTATAATAAGTATTAAACCCTTAGGACAACGCGGAGAAAAGAAAGAAACTTCTAAACAGCGTGGGTGACAAATTTATGATACTGTTTCGGAAGTTTTCTTTTCAAATACACCAATTCCCGGCAAAATGCAATAACTTAGCAGCGCCAAGATTTGTTTGGTTTTGTTAAAAAAAATTATTAATTTTAGTCCGCAGAAGGTTATGCGCGCACAACATACCCAGTTAAGCGAAGTGTCAAAAATTACTTTGTTATCACAATTTAGCTATCTTTAACCACTACCGAAGCGGGCGGAATTCTCAAGAATCGTTTCCTCAATTCATCTTTTAATCCTAGCCCAGAGCACTTTAAAGTCTATTTCTTAAATCATTGCTTTTTTATCAAAGAAATTCGAGCTCGTTAAACAATTAAATAGCGTTCATAAATTTTCACTCGGCGAGGGGCCTATCTGAACGAAGACTGGAACTGTCGTAATTTTTAATATGGACCTGAAATCTCTTGCCAGGTACATTCTCAGTTTAAATAACTTTAATTAGCATAGAAATTGGTCCAAGTCTGCTAGTGTTCGTTTCCTGATTATAATTTAAACCTTTAAACGGGATGTTAATGGATTGCGAATGTTTGATTTTTGCTTTCTTTCCCGAGTGAATTAGTGGCTCGGATAAGCAATTTCGGCAACTTAACATATTTACTGACTTAAAAGTTGCCAATGCGCAAGTTAAAAAAATTATAATTTGCCTCTTGATCCAGAATAAACTCACATTTATTAGACTCGCAGCAGGAACTTGTTTTCAAAGTAAAAATTTTAATGATCCCTTCTTTTTTAACCGTGTTATAAGCAATACATGGCAACTCCCCTTTCATATGATAAGTCGCTGAAATTGTATATTGCGAATTGAGCAGTTGGTCTACAACAGTCAAAATGTTTGCAAGTTAAATTAAGAAAGCGGCTCGGTTTGCGGTGATCAGAATCCCCAAGGAACAGTAGCTAAAGAAAAAAAACAATGTATCATTTCTCAATAGTTCTTTACTTTGCAAAACTTAACTTTGCCGACTTAAATACAGTGTTAGGCTCAAAACCTCTTAGAAACAATGTGGTGGCGAGAGGGCTTTTGAACGCTTTACAAATTCATATCCTGTTCTATGACAAACTGGAGTCTTCATTTAATAAATATTTAGAAACGGAAACTTCCCCAGACACCAGGGAACTAATTGATAAAGATGGATCGCGTACAACTGCCGGAAAACTGAAAAGAGAAGTCAGGTTAATTGCGTTCGGCTCTAAACGAATTTTCGGCGCGTGAGTAAAGTTGTAAAAATTAGACATGGAGATCTGCAGTGTAAACAATGTCTTATTTCATCAGTTTTGTTCATTAAAAATAACTTTGTTATCACTTGCTCAATACCATTTGCCTAACATTTGTTTGATGTCTCTCGCTTTGGTTTTTAATAGGCAATCTAATATGGAGAACAATTTTCTCGGAAAATCTAGTTTACACTTTCTGATTCAAGTCTCTGTTTTTGAAGATCTATCAAAATTTTTACGAAATTGAGAAGAAATAATTTTTGGTAAGTATATACATGTTTGCAGTCTTAAATAATATTTTTTGCCACTGAATCGTAAATGAAGCTAAATATCTCATTTCCCTGAGGTGCTTAACCAAAAAAAATTATTAAAGTTGGACTTTGCAATCCGGATGTTTGTACGATATTGAAAACTATCGTCGCGAACTGTTAGTTTAAGAAGCCGAGCAGCAGGTTCTTTTAAAAATATGAAAATTCATGCTATCTTGTTTAGGCTCGCGGGAGAAATTTCTGTCATTGAAATGTTTTATTTGCACAACGAAAGAAGGAAATTATTTCGCTTTTCATCGGCCAGTAGCCAGTGGTTCTTCTCTCGCGGCGGCTGGGAACGAGTTGAAACCAGTACGCATGCTCATTAGGTTCAAAATAAAAGCGCCTTCCTTCCAGCTGTAATTTACTTCGCTGTTCTTTCTTTGGAAGAAAAGATATCCATCTTTGCTTAATCTACCGCATCTTCCGCCCACTGTGCAGAAGCTCTCGCCTGATCCAAGAAGTTAAGTCCTTCTTGACGCTGGAACGGGTATTTTGGCATTCATCTTATCGCTTTTGCTTACGGATGCATCTCCGGTTTTGTTAAGTGGTTTACAAAGCTCTTCGCTTTTATTGCTAATTTCCAGTTTTGTCGCTCAGCAGCTAGAGTACACGATCGTGTTTATTATCTTCGAAAGCCCTGCATCGGCTTTGCTTATTTGATACCTGACTGCTTGCTCGTCGTGAGAGGGTGGAATTCGCTTATTTCGGGAATAAACTCGATGACGGACGGACCTGCAGTTTATCAACGCCGAGAACTGAGGACCTGATTCACATTTCTTGCTTGACTTGTGCGTACACTTTGGCTTTTATAGACAGTGTTTGCTTTATGAACTTGGGAACACTCTGCGCTTAGCTTAGTTCTGTTTTAATTGAGTTTTTGGTGTCTTTTTTCACGTATTATTCGCTGATGCTTCTGTGGTCAGATCATTAGCATGACATGAATTTAAGCTTAATTTGAAACTCGTCTTATATTGAAGTTTATTATAAAGTAAGCTCATAAATGCACGGTACTGGCACAAATAGACATACTAGATTAAGCGTAGAATTGAAGTAATCTATCGCGAGAATTTCATTTTCAATTTCATTTTCCTGCAATGCCCTGTAGTAGGCAAAGGGAAAATATCTAATGATTAATTATTGTACAGTCAGATGGAAAAACTTGGTGGACCTGCTTATATTCCAAATCCACTGACATCTCCGGCACTTATGGTATTAGCTTCAACAGCTGAGGCTGCACGCTCATCATCATCATCTCCTGGACCAATGAATGACTATCACCCAGTGTATTCTTCACCATCAAGTCGCTACATTGATGGTGAGACTGTTCACAGAATGGTGTTGAATTCGTCGCACTACCAGCATAGATCTTCCCATCTTGCATTGTATCCTGGTGCAGAACATTACACTGAGAGAATGCCTCATGAATTTAGCCCCCACTTTCTCCAACTTCATCACCACCTTAGTGGTGGTCTCCTGCACAAGACAAGTGGGCCGACAGCGCTATTTAATGGGACAGGCGCGTTCCGAAGGGTATTACCTCCAGAGCACACTTTCCCATTCCATCACCTTCAACATCAGCGGTTAGAGAGAGAACATGTTGAAAGCTTGTATAAAAACTCTGAACTTGATAAGGAAACAAGCTTAGACAGAGTAGCAAAGGAGAGGATTTCTCCACATAAACCTGAGAAGGACAGTGAAATGCTGCTCAAACACAGCAAGTCAAAGAGTCCTAGCCCAAGGATGACTTCAAGCTTGCTCAAGGAGTCTGATAATGCAAGTGTTGAAACCCTAAGCATCAAAACAGAACAAATCGATGACAGTGAATGTGGAAAAAGCAGTGAGGAAGACACCGAAGTTGGTGAAGATTTGCCACTGAAAGGTATGTACAGTGTATCTTAAAATAATTTTTGAAAACCTCTTAAATAATTTCTAAATCCTGTTCCTTCCAGTGAAACCCAAAATGTTTTTTCCTGAAGTGTCAGATCATGATTTTTTTTTAAAAAAAAAGATGAAAACAAAGTCAATCTAAAGTATTCCTTGGTAGGCCCTAATTACAGGTGTATATTTATATATCAGCATTGAGTGTTGCCATCTACCCACTTGAAAGTTCCATAACCACATTTCACAGGATTTAGCAAGGGGGAAAAGACTTCTGTGATAATATTATCATCTCTTAAGCTCTAAAAGAACTAAATTAATTTGAATGCTAGTTGTTTCATTTTCAACCCTGAGAGGTTGCAGATGTGATAATATCAGCCGGTTGTGTTTTGTTTTCTACCCTAGACATTTATTAAAATGCTCTTATGAGCCATTAGCTTTATAAAAATAATACTGCAAACACCTCAGTATTCTTCATTGTTTGTCTTTTTGCTTTCATTTGACATACACTGTAGTCAAAAGGAATTCTCGGATATATTAAATTTGCAAATTTTTGTGACTCAGCACAAGAACTTAATTTTCAGAGTGAAAGTCACATGAATACAGATTATTTATTTAAATGCTAGTTGTGTCAGGTTTCTTGCCAAAAACTGGTCTTCTTAAATCCTGATTAAAACTATATTGAATTTGTAAATTCTAAAGTGTTGGATATGAGGGCTGGTTTTCCTTTGCTCTGATGTGCATGGTGGGTTAAGAAAATAATAATGGAGATATTTCAGTGGTGTGTTTTAATTTTATCCTTCTTGTTTGCTAATCATCATTTAAGAAAGTTCAGTAAGTGTATTAAATTGAAAAATGGAGTTGCTTGGATCCAGCAAAGATGAAATCTAGTCTTGTTCATGAGCCAAGACTTTTAAAAATATATGAACAGGACAACTTTGTAATAAATTTGTTTCCTCAAAAAGTAATTTGTTTTCAACTACTGGTGCTCTAGTGGACGACTGAAATACTATCCATTCATTTATTTTATACTTACACTTTTAAAAGTAATTTCACTCATAAATGTCAGGTTATTCGAATTTATTTGAAATATCTCGATGTGATTTTGTAAAGTGAAAGGAAGCAGGTTGGAAGAGCTTATTGGGTTTCCATCAAAGCGGGTGATTATATTCACTTCTTTGGGTTTATTGTAAATATTGAGAGATGTTTGAAATTGGTGATTTGTAATATACTCCTACTAAGTTGTGAAAGCAGATGTGAATTAACATAACAATGTCACATGCTTGGTAGCTGTTTCTGTTACCATGAACAAAAATTGATCCCTCTTTTCAATAGAGGGAAATTTTGTAAATATGGTTTAAAATTCTTTTTGTTTTCAAGAGAGAACATTTAAAACCCATACTTCTGTTAAACACACTTTACAAGAAAACTTCACTTTTACACCCTTTTGATAGAGCATAGAAGTGGTGTCATTGACAGTTCTTAAACACACTGTACTCTTCAACAATCATTTTCAGTTTACACCTGTATGCTAAATAGCCATTCATGTGGTCTTCCCTATTGTCTCTGTTTTTTTCTTTTGCTTTTTCTTAACGAGAGGAGCTAATTTTCTCGGAGCCCTGTTGTCTCTTTTTAGCGTGTTTAGCCAAGATAAGTGATATCAATATACTTTCCTTTATTAGTTGCTCATTTGGGTTGCTGCAGGAGTTAACAAGTAATTGCTATATTTCAAGGGATTGTCTTAACATCCTGAGTTTTTTTTTAGCAGTATTAAAAATAAACCCTCTAAAAAGATTTTGTTGTGGTGAAAAGTGTTTTGTGAAAAAATATCAAGAGAAATAACATACAAAGTCTAATTACTGTTCTGATGACATAAATTTTCCTGTTTAGGGTTCAATTTCAATGAGGTGTAATTCATGCATTTTCATTACGTGACCAAAAGTGTATTTTAGGGTGATTTTAATTATACTAGTTATTCAGTGAAATACCTGTAATTATAAATGATACTCTTCTCCACATGGGGTAAGTTGTGTTAAATGTACACAGTGTTAAAAATTGTCATATAGTTTTCTTCCAGCCAAATACTCTTCTCACTTCTAACAATGTGGATTTAGAGTGATAATAATTACTACAGCACTGTTTTGTCATGTTGTTTTATTTTACAGCTAGGCCTTCATGTATTTTGCATACCTCTTCCTTTTTTTAATAACTTAAACATTTTACATGTTAAGTTGGTTTTGTAAGTCTTGGTCAAAGAAAAATTTTTAAGAGGAAAAAAATGGTTTCTATGGCATCAATTTGATGTCTGTTCATGATTTTATTTTTAGTTTGAAATATAATCCATTGAAACGTGATGCCCAGTTGTTACCTCTTTGCTTATTAGCTTTCCGCTGTAAAATATACTCCAATGCATAGCTACATAATGACACTGTAGTGTATGATTGTGTATTATGAAGGTGAATATTTACTGTCTGTTACAAGTGAATGATAGGTGACAGAAGATAATGACAGAAAATTACAGCATTGTTGGAAGGTGTTTGTAATGGTTTTTAGCCACGTTCGCTATTATGAAGTAAAGTCTGAGCAGGTACAATTTAGAAGGAAAAACTCAAGAATTATGCATTTTGGTTTTATTTTTTTTTTTTTGTATAATCTTTATTTTTGGCTTTGAACTTTGAAAAGAAACTCAAAGATCTATAATGCCGGGGATGTTGATAAGGACTGTCCAAAAGTGACTAAAGTCAAAATTCAACAAAATTTCCAGAATTCATTTCATAAATTGCTGAAAAACAAATAGTGCCTTTCAAAAGTATTGTTGTGGAGGTTTCATTTGAATAGTCACACCATAGGGTTTTGTCTACCGACTCAAATGTTACATGTATAACCACTTTATAAGACTTCATTATTCATTCTGGGAGAGAAACAAAAACATTGTTAGCACCTTTGAAAAGTTTCAACTGGTGTCAATGTATTACTGTTAACTTCAGGGAAAGCCACCTTCTTTTGGCTGTGTTATATTGAGTCTGGTTTGTGCTGAATTAAACACCAACATTTAGAATTATGTTTCTTGGCAACCATTTTTTCCTCCTTAGTATTTTGGTAAATTTAACTTGCATGTAGTTCAGCTGCCTCTCGGGGGTGTGAGATGGTTTTGTTCTGATCGGAATAGTTCCGATGTGGTTCCTATTCATCTCAAAAGCAACTTCATCAAATGATGTAAAGGTCTTGCTGAAGTTTCAACAGCTTTTGACAGCCAATAAGTTAAAAATTTAGAAAACCTTTCATTCTCAGATATTCTTAGTAACATGCTTCTTTCAGCTGTCAGAAATGTCTGTCCTTCAGCTCTGTCTCAAAACACTTATTTTATTGTGTTGCATCCAAGATTGGACTTAGTGTCTTGCTCAAATCCTTTTGTGATTCAACCTTTTTGTTGATTTAAAAATAAACCAGGTTTTTACATTCCCAGTATATGTCTTATTGTTATAAAAGAAGTTTATGCTTATTTTGTAGAAGTAAAGAAAGAGAAATTGACCTTGATCAGTCCGCTTTTGTCGGTGAATCATGACTGTCCCTAAGTTGAGGATTTTTTCTATTTCCTCCACTTCTCTGCCTAACAGTGCATTAATGTTGCAAGAAAATTGAGAGAAACTATCTTTAAAACCAAGAAATGTTGAACCAGAGGGTTGAAATTGAAGCCGGTCTACATACATACGTGCGTAATATTCAACGTGGTATAAAATAAGTACCGTAAAATTCCGAGAATAAGCCCCTCCATGTATAAGCCCCTCCAAATATAAGCCCGCCAAACCGGTAACGCAAAAAACCCTCCGTTAAGTCACCCCTCCAAATATAAGCCCACTGGGGGCTTGTACTTGGAAAATTGCCCTCAAATACAAAGTAAAACAAAGCCAAAACGGTAAATTTCCTTCCAACTCAAGGCTAGCCCAATCGATTTTGAAACGCAAATTTCCCTCTGTAGATAAGCCCCTCCAAAAATAAGCCCTTCAAAAAGGGCCTTTGAAAAATATAAGCCCTGGGGCTTATTTTCAGAATTTTACGGTAGATTTTTCACTAAACGAAGATGACTTTGGTTTCGCATCAGTCTTATTTTTAGTATGATTTGGTTTTTATCAAGTGAGTTGATAGGGTACTGTAGATTGAGAAGCTGATGACTGTTTTGAGCCCTAACCATCTGTCAGAGAAACTTGATTCTCCCTGAGGGGCTGATCGTTTATTACCTGTTAGGGGGTCTACCGTTTTGCGAAAGCTTGGAAGATTTTCAAAGCGACCCCCCAATTAAAGATTGGTGTTTAATACATTTACGGCTGTTACATCTAATTTCAATTCTTGGTCCTTACTGCTTTGTACTACGTTCATAAAATTTCTTACAATGAACCTCCAGATAATGCTACCTAATCCGGAAATGACCCCCCAAAACCAATCAAGATTATGAAAATCATAAATGACTAGATCGTGATGAATGCCAAACGTCAGCGTCTCAATCCCTACAGTCGCATAATATCTATTTTATCAACTCATTATTGTTGGAATCAAATTTTTTGTTTTTCACTCCCCCTTGCCTTTTGACACAACACCACAGTTTCTTCAGAGACTAACCAACTACAGTGTACAGTGTAATCATTCATAAATTTTTACTAAACTGTACATGTAATTTATTCTTTCATGTTTGGCAACATTAGGAAGAAAGAGGTCATCAAGTCAAACACCTTGCTGTCCAATATGTGGCACAAGCATCAGACTAGGAGAGATGGAAAGCCACTTTGCTTGGGAAATGGAACGATTCCTTGATGAAAACAGGTGAGATGAGATCCAGGAAGGGGAGGGGTAGTAATGTACATTCTTTGTAGAACACAGGGGGCAGCTACATTAGTCATCAAGATCATGGAATAATATACATTTATTAGTCATGCACAAAATAATTGCAAACAAAGAGTACAAGAGCCCTTAGTGCAACAATGCTGCACACAATTTTCTCAGTAAACAACCTTCTCAAGCAAGCCTGAGAAAACAGCTGACATTTGACGATGACACCACTGGTTTCCTCACAAAATGACATCTCAGGAACCAGCAAGACAATTCTATACCCATGTCATGTAGCAACCAATCAGAAGCACTACCCAGATCTGGGAAGTGAAACATCATCAATAAACAAACCAAATATAGAAAATCAATGAGAAAGCTTCGGAGTCATGTTAGAATTTTACACGGGCTATTGTACACTTCCAGAAATTTGTAGGAGGTACACAGAAATCTTGAAGCAGCTTCAGATATTTTCAGATAATCTTTAGGCAAAAAATTTGAGGTCGAAGGTATATGCCGTTATTGTATGTTTGTGCAAAGAAGATAACACAATGTGTGGTGTTTTTTTTTTGTACAGAAAACTGCGCCGAAGTCAGAGAGAAGCTGCCATTGCAGCAAGGAAGGTATGTGCATTTCATGCTTTGTATCTCATATGGTGAAAATTGGGTGTTTTTACAAAATACAAGGCTGTGTTCTAAGCAGGGTTTCATGCAGAGCATTGAATTCTTGAAAAAGCCTTGAAATTTGCCCAGCAATTTTCCAGACCTGGAAAAAGTTTGGAAAGTAGAGCTCAAGTCTAGGAAAATGATGAAGAGTCTTGAATTTGTTTCAAAGCTACAAAAAGCCGACTTTATATGTAATGTTTTTTCGTTTCGGTCAAATCTTATTCAATTTCGCCTGTTTGCTGTGCATCATGAAAAAAGCTTTGTCCGTGCATTGTTTAAGGCCCCTATTGATCACCTATTTGATAACCTTGAGTCTGGAAAAAGTCTTGAATTTTGGGTTTTGAAGGAGACAGCATGACCAGGTAGTTTGCACCTCAGACTCACAATGGGATGTCTGTGGTTTTAGTTTGCCTCCTATGTCTAGCTGGAACTGTTTCTTGGTTGTTCCATGACTATTGTCACGCTGTAGTGCTGCAAATAATAATAAGTTACTTCTCCTTTTCCCCCTTGTCCCATATCCTATATAGACATACAAACCAGGCCTCAGTTGTCAAAAGGTGGTTAGTGCTATCCACTGGACGGAACTCTATCCAGTGGATAATGCAATGTGGTTTCCATAATACATGTGCTTATCAGGCCGCAGTTGTTCAAAAGATGGATAGCGCTATCCACTGGATAAATCTCTATCCAGTGGATAGTGCAATTATTGGTTTCTTTAACGTTTATCCAGAGGATAGTGATTTATCTGGTGGATAGTGCTATCCATCTCTTAAACAACTGGGGCCTGCTGTTGTTGATGCTGTTGGGCATGCATTTGTTGACTTTTTATTTCCTTTAGTCATTTGTAAATCTTCTGCTTCAAAAAAAAGTAATGATAGTCTTTAATCAGCAGGGTGCAAAGAAAGTCAGTTTTACAGTCTGCGATTCGGGCAAGCTGTAGCTAGAATGTACTAGCCCGCAAGTCATTTCAACTAGCCCCCAAACCCTTTTTGATTAGCAGGATTGATTATAATCCTTCTGTAGTTTGAATTTCCCTAAAAAACAGCACATGCCTGTTAATGGTTATGTGGCTACATTTACCTTTTAACTTTATCGAGAAATCGTAAATTTGTCTGAAGCTTTGAAAATGGAAAGATTCATTGGATGCTAAGGTAAAGATTGGATTGCATTCATTATAACCACCGTCTGTTTCCTTTTCAGAATGGCGAAACTTTACCGAGGAAGGTTAAACAAGAAAACAGAGGAGATTCTTCTCAACGTTTGGATGACACACCAGCAAGCACCAGGAAGCAGGCAAGTCAATAATAATAATAATAACTGTAATAATCAAATGTTATGGAGTGTGCGCGAAAATGATTGAACGCAAAAATGCTTTTGCTCCAACATTGTGCTTTGCACAAGTTTCAGCCCGCAATAATGATAATGATATTGATAACGATAATGATGATGACGATGATGGTGATAATAATAATAATAATAATAATAATAATAATAATAATAATAATAATAATAATAATAATAATAATAATAATAATAATAGGTAAAGGCCACCTGGTTAGCTCAGTTGGATGAGTGCTGTTATGCTACACGGGAGGTCACCAGTTTGAATCCGGCTTGACAGGTCTTTCAAAAAACTGGCAAGATCTCACAGGTTGTGTCACTAAGTGGTGATGTTAAGCCACTGGCCTTGTCTCCTTCAGCATTCTTTTTCAATAATAACAAAAAACAGATTCGAAGTCAATATAGAACAACGAGCTGTACTCTGTTCAGTAAGAGTGAGGAATACAGACCTTTGTAGTAATGCAAACTGTTATGATGATCCATACGTAGTAGGAAACCAAGTGTCCTTTTGTTTGCCTTTATGCAAATAAATAAACAAATATTAATAATAAATAATAAGTCCCACTAATCTGTGCAAAGCCATGACCAAAAGTTAACACAAGTTGTCACAGGTTGCTTGTCATGTACTCTTTTTGATTGCAAAAAGTGAAGGAAATTCCAATGTTTATGTTTTCTAGCAAGCGTGTTTTGTATTTGTTTTTCACAGACTTACTTACGAGTTTGCGCAAACAGAATGGCAAGAACTGGTCGCTCAGCACCGCTCAAGCCAACGAGGTCTAGAAGCTCTCAAAGTATGACTTTTTAAACTTGTTTACATTATAGTGTTAATAGAAGTTATCTGTTGGGAAATTTAGCTGTCTTACTCTTTCTCTACAATCCTTTTCAAATTCTTTTACACCTCTAAGCGGGGATTGAAAAAAAAAAAACGAAATTTCAGCTTGCTCTTTGGGCAAGCAAGACTTCAGTTTTACTTTCCTGGGTCTATTTCAGAGTTCTTAATTCTCTTCCTTCAATGGTATAGCTTAATTCATAATATGAACAGTAATAATCATTGATGTTATATCGACTTCACTCTTTTGTTATGTGTCATGACCCTAAGCTAACCAGGAAAGTAGCTTGCCCGATGCCAAAAGCTACTTGTCAAGGATGACAGGAGGGACTTTCTTTGAGCCCTGCTGTGAGGTTTTAAACCAAGAAATCTTTGGTTTCACCCTCCATTGTAATAATATATAACAGTAGCTGAAATCTGCCTTAAATTTGGCTGTTAAAAAATTGAAAAACAGTTAACTTAGACCCTTAATTAACTTTGACTTGACTGACTTGAGACGGAAATCCTGTAGTTTTAACTTTTGAGTTAAATTAATTAAAGCCTACATGTACATTGTGAGCATTTAAAGGACAGGAAAAAACACTGCATTGCTGCATCAGATGAGGAGTGAAAAAATGGTTTTATTGATTGAGTTGATAAGATTGATTTACTACTTAATGGTAGAAAGTGCCAACCCTGTCTCAGCTTCATCTAATACATTGCTGTTTTTTTTAGGTTCTCCAGTAAATTCCCCTCTGGCTGGAGAGGAAGGACCATCAGGCATCAAGACAACATTGTGTCCTGTGTGTGAAGAAGTGATTCATGGCAATGGTGATGAACTAAATTCTCATGTGGAAGCTTGCTTAAGAAAGGTAAGGGCATTCAATGGGAAACCTGTGACAGCATTGTTGGGGTTTGAATGGTAAAACTAGGAACTTAAAGCAAATCGCTTTGGTGATCTCTACTACGGCAGTCGTGGATGTGGAGTCCTGGGGAAAGTATGTCACCGTAGCCTGCTAATTTCAACTTTAATCAAGCGACACCTGAACAGTAGCCTGCGTTGTAGATGTAATTAAACTTCATTTAGTAACGTATGCCAGGCAGCGCCGATATCCTTGTTCTCAGCCGCCAACAGACTCAATGAATCACCAAAAGTGTGTTTTGAATTTCCAGGCCTATCATGGTGCATATTCAAATCTTGTTATACGGGTGGTGGCCAAGGTTCTAGCCAGAAGGGTGTCCAGCCGTCCTATGGACGCCCATTTTTGGATGAAATACAAGGAAAATTCACTTAATCTCTTATAATTTTATGGGACAACATGCTTTCTAGACGGCCAATTTTCAATATCTGGCTAAAAGCCTGGTGGTGGCCCAGAACAAGGATTTGGCACTGTTTCACAGACAGACGTACTGTAATCAGTTAAGTTTTGTCTGTGGGGCAGGCTACTTAAACAGTGACTAGGGGTTTCTCGCTCGTTTGCTTTCACTGTTAGTAAAATGTAGGGAAGACAATTACTAGAAAACCAGAACCATCCAATACTTTCTTGATAAAGTGAAAAACAGTCTACAATAGGTTTTAAAACCAGTGATTGTTAAAATTAAGAGAAAAATCCAGTTTTATACTCACTTAGTAGTGACCATGCCACAACAGATTTTCATGTTGTAGGATGTGGCACTATGGTACAGCAAAAGGTCATTTCTAAGCATGTGCACTGCATCATTTTTGAGCTTTTGTACTTCCAGCCGCCATAGTAGAGGTCACCATAGCTATTTGCTCAAAGTCCCTACTGTTTGGCCAACGATAACGTACTATCACTCATAACTTGTTTGTTTTAATTTTCATCTTTAGAAAGAAAGTGGTGGAGTAGATGATAATGAGGACGCTAATGGCCATGATGTGTTTGAAGAGTATGAATGGGCAGGTCAGACAAGAATAAGAGCGACTTCTCTTCTGGAAGGAGGTTTTAAAGGTAACTTGTCTTTTTTGGTGTAGCCTGTGTCACAGACGAAACTACTCTCTGGTTAAGTCTGTCTGCAAGACAGCATTGAAATCCCTGTTCTGGGCCCCCTCCTGAGCACCAAGATTTGATGGATCATTTTACATTTCTGTGAAACTGCTCACCTATCCCTCCCCTAAACCAACATTAACACTTAGTTCTTAATTAGGGCAAAATGTCGGCTTAGGGGAGGGGTAGTTGGGCAGTTTCCCAGAAACATAAAATTATCGTATTTGACTACACTCCATGATTGGCCTGTTAAGAATGCCATTGTCTGTTTGCCAATCAAGATGAAAGGAAATTCGAAAAGCACTTCCAGTAATTCGTTGAGTCTGTTAGGGCCCAGAACAATGATATCAGCACTGCTTCCCAGACATTACTAACCAAGGTTAAATTGCATCTATGATGCAGGCTATTCTTGGTGAGAAGATGGAAAAATAAGCTCATTTTTGTAATTAAAAAGATGCAGTTATCAGCATGCCGTAAGCTAGTGTTTTTAGAACTTATTTAAGGGCAGCACTTTTTTAAGAAATTGGATATGGAGGGAGACCCCTAGTACACTGACTAATATGACTTGCCCCAGGAAGGACCAACATCAGTTTTCTCCTATCAAAATCAGCAGATCATCAAGAGTAAAGGTTATGAGAATTACTAAATTGATTACCAAAGGGAGAATGCTTTGATCTTAAACTAAATTCTCTCAACTATTCTTCAAAGAAAAGTATGGAGATCAATCTGGAGAATTTGTATGTGGATATTGGGGCTTTATGGACTAACAACGTGTGTGGTGTCCTTTTCAGCTTCAGGCTTTCAAACTGGTATAAAACGTAAAAGAGAAGATGAAGATGTTGGAGACCTGAATATTGATGGTGATGATTCAGAAGAGTATGGAAAACCTCAGTATCCTTTACAACTGTCTGTATTTTTTAGGGCAAAAGTAAGTCTGAATCTGTAAAATCAAATTTCTTTTTTTAGTGGAAATCTTTTTTAAACTGATGATTAATATTGTTAGTGGAAATTGGTATTATCTGAATTAAATGCATTCTAATAGAAAAGGTGCAGAACAACCTCTTGAGAAGTTTCACTTGAAACTTGGTGAAAAAATCCATTTTATTGGATATAGAAGGCTAAGCTTGATCCTTTTTACTGTGTGAATCATGCCTTCACAATTGTAGTTTAGTCTTGAGAATCAAAGCTCTTGTTATGACCATCCTTGACTTGTAATGTTGTGACTGAAGGTACACAGAAGCTGATGTAATTCCATGTACCTCTGATGAACCTGATGAAGACCATGTCAGACAGGCTCTCAGGGGAGCCGTGATAAGGTGAATACCTGTTTTAAAAAGAAGGGTGAAATTCAGGGATGGAGGAATGGGCAGCTTACCCTCAGGAATGGAGGAGTGGAGTGGCTTACTATCAGAGATGGATGAATGGGACAGTCTACCATCAGGGATGGAGGAGTGGAACAGCTTACGATCAGGGGTGGAGGAGTGAGGTGGCTTACAGTCTGGGGTGGAGGGGTAGGTCAGTTTACCATCAGAGGCCGAGAGTGAGGTGGCTTATAGTCTTTGGGTGGAGGGATGGGTCAGCTTACCATCAGGGATGGAGGAGTGAGGTGGCTTACAACAGTCTGGGGTGGAGGGATGGGTCAGCTTACCATCAGGGATGGAGGAGTGAGGTGGCTTACAACAGTCTGGGGTGGAGGGATGGGTCAGCTTACCATCAGGGATGGAGGAGTGAGGTGGCTTACAGTCTCAGGGTGGAGGGGTGGGTCAGCTTACTATCAGGGATGGAGGAGTGAGGTGGCTTACAGTCTGGGGTGGAGGGATGGGTCAGCTTACCATCAGAGATGGAGGAGTGAGGTGGCTTACAGTCTTGGGGTGGAGGGGTGGGCCAGCTTAATCAGGGATGGAGGAGTGGGGCAGCTAACCATCAGGGATGAAGAAGTGGAATAGCTAACCATCAGGGATGGAAGAGTGGAGCAGCTTACCATCAGGGATGGAGAAGTGGGGCTGCTTACTCATGAGGTGGCTCACAGTCTTGGGGTGGAGGGGTGGGCCAGCTTAATCAGGGATGGAGGAGTGGGGCAGCTAACCATCAGGGATGGAAGAGTGGAGCAGCTTACCATCAGGGATGGAGAAGTGGGGCTGCTTACTCATAACCTCCTTTTTTTTCCTTGCAGTGGTGAATGTTCACCTGTGGAGAGAAAAAGCCCCACGAGAGAAGAGCAAAAAAAAGATGCTGAGGGTGGTACTGTTGAGACAAAACAAAATGGGGAATGGGTTGATGGGTGAGTGGCTTTAAGTTGTTGCCAAGCATTCAAATATTTTGCAAAAAACTGTGATATCTTTGTGGCTCAAAGAGGAAACAAGACACTAGAGATCTCACAGCATAACCTGCTAGCAAGTGCTCTAATTATTATGGTAAGGTGAAGCGAAGCCAGCTGCAAGAGACTCCCTCAAATGTAGGGCTTGCTTGAAGGCAATCACAGTGATGCTAAAATGCAGCCCTGATTAAGATACCATCAGCTGTCTTAACTCAGGCTCATTATACACTTGAGCATTAGTCATGTTGAGAAAAATAAGGATGAGGTGAAAGTCATCGGCCACATGGCAAATGCTGGCACCCAACATGTGAACTGATAGTTTAAATGTGTTTTTGCAGGACAAGCAATCCAGATCTTGTTATCTGTTCCCTAAAAGCTCGAATAAAAGAATTGGTGAGTAGCAACTTTTTCTTTGTTTCAATACCACCCCTAATAATTCACGTAGACATAATTATACATCATATGACCACCACTCGCCCCCTTCCCGCCCCGTCGCAAAAGTTGGTTGACAATTCTGGTGATAAAATACTGCTTTAATTGCTTACAACTTTTACTTTTCCTTTGCATCTTACCAGGGAGATAAGAAAACTGACAAGATGAAGTGTTTGATTTGTATGGTACGTAGAGTTCCCAAATCTTTCGATCAGTTGTTTGTTACAGCTATTGAAAAAAAATGCCGCCTTTTTTTTCGCGGAGACGTGTATTTATAGCAGAGAGAAGCTTCCACGATATAACGAGAATTCACCTTTGATTTCCAACCTTCTCTGATTGGTTGACAATTCGCGTTGACAGACATATGAACCAATCAAATCCCAGCGTGGAAAAACGTACAAGTCTTGCCCAGATTTGGTTTTTTTCTGAATTTTGATTGGTTGAGGAAGTGGCGCAATATCGGTCGTCCAATCACAGTGCGTTATGGCCATAAAAGCCAAAGCAATGATGCAATTACGTTCGACAGTCTTTTGAAAGGGATGATCTTATTTCTCCATTTCAGGAACCATACACAAATCCCTTGGCTTCAATTTCTTGTTGGCACGTTCATTGTGAGGAATGCTGGCTTAGAACACTGGTAAGAACTTGTTTTGCTTGTAACAATAGTGGTATTTCACATGTATCTTTTGGAGAGCTTCCAAGTTTTTGTAGTAAAAGCTCCTTATTTTAATAAGTCATTTTTAAATCCCCCCGGAACTACAATAGTTGTTGAGAACACGGGCTTGCTACTTCCAAGGCTCATCCGAACCACGAGAAGGTCGAGTCGTTTGCAGAGCCAAGACAGTACCTGTCTCCTTGCCAAGTTATTTTAATTTTCTGAATACCTTAATGCTCTGCTCCTGGGATCAAACCTACAAACTCTCGCTCTTTGGTCCGGCACTCTACCAGCTGAGTTAACTATCCAATATCCCATTGTTCCATCTAGACTTGCCACAAGTCGGCCTCTCGAGTTTTTAAGCGAGCGGAGGGAGCTTTTTACTCCGCTAATTCGCGAGAGGTCGACTTCTCTTCCCATGCCATATTAATTAGACGAAGGACTTTTTTGAAAGTCTATGTTTCATCCGATTTCCAGACTTCTCGAAGTCAATCTTGAAACACCTACAAGAAAATTGCCATTACACAAACCATGTCGTGTTTGACTTATTACTTTTCGAAGTTTGAATATCGAATGAAACACTTTGACTCGTGTTTAATATCTGACTTACTTTGGATGGTAATTCTACCTGGTTTTTGCTTTTTCCAGGGAGCAAAAAAGTTGTGTCCACAGTGCAATATGATAACGTCGCCATCAGATCTCAGGAGAATATACTTGTGATCAGTAAACAATCCTTACAAGTCATGAATTTTAGCACAAAGTGGTAATGGATAACGGCATAGCACAAAGTGCACTGGATGACAGAATCACTTGTGTGATCTTTAGCACGACCTCATTCTTGTCAAAATATTAAAAGGAAATTGCAAGCCCAACTCAACGCCTTGGACATGTCTAGTTTGCAAGTTTACGTGGCAGCATATCGTTAAAATGATGTCCAGACCATTGTTAATAATCCATGGCATAAAATTACAGAGTAGGAATACATTTTTCGTAACATAGATTGCAACGCACGCTGCATAACTTTGTAAGGTTTTTTCGTGTGTAATTAAGGTACACTATGTCATCGCCTTGCTGTTGTGTGACCGTGACATGAAGTCACACAGATCGCATTGGTGTGTTTTCTTTAAACCAGTTCCTCAGATTTTACCCTTAAACCATATTATGACCAGAATTTTCTTTCTCCATACAATGTCAGTGGTTAATTACACAGAAAAGGCGTGAGAATAAAGGCATTGATGACCAATTGTAAAACGACTGAATTTCTAAACGAATTCTCTTCATAAGTACCGAGTGAAATTTAGAAAATGGTGAGGAGAATTGTCCTCGTGATGCAAGAGCTTTTAAAAGGATAATACCAGATTGCAGCAGACAAAGTTGAAGATAATTAAATCTCCAATAATATGAAATTGCGTTTTTTAATCGCCTGGTCCCGGCTGTCAAAACTTTGGATAACGCTATCCACCGGATTTTAGGAAAACTAATTGCATTACCCACTGGAAAGAGATTTATCCAGTGGATAGCGGTATCCACGTTTCGAACAACTGGGGCCAGATGACCTGTTGAAGTTTATAAAACAAACGTTGTGGTTGTTATTCATGTCTTAACCTTTTTACTAGCAAATCTAAATTTGTTTTGTCTGCTTTGGAACTTACACTCTGTTTATGGACTTCACATCACCCATATTATGTGAAACAGCTAAAACAGATTTCTGATAAGCAATTTTGTGCAGTTTCAAAGCCAGAGCTTTTCAATGTCACCCGTTTATTGAATTTAAGGTACATTTGTGCGCGTTCCATAGTAGTCTTTTGTGGCTGAATGTTGTATTTGGTGCATTTTTTATCTCCTTAACGTACCGAGTACTGATGAAAATAAAAAATAGAATCGAAGATGAAATTTATTAACCACATTCGCGTTAAAAATAATGAAAATAAGGACAAAGTATTAAATATTGAGCGTTGTAATAAGGCTTATTTAAGAGAGTGATTCGCCAAGCGTTGGTGATATTTAAATCCATGATTATAGATAACTGTAAAGTAAAAAAATTCATCTTTATTATGGTAATTGTTTTGAAGTGGACGGTTTTATAGTGTGTTGGGGACAGAACAGTTGTCTCAAAAATATTATTTGATTTAATATGAAGATTTTTATCGCTTCCCATAAAGGAATTGGTAAACGTTGTAAAATTGAATAAACAAATACCTTTATACCGTTCATCATCAATCTAAGTTCACTGTTGACAAACAATGGGGATCGAGTATTGATAGTATTGGAAACGTTTTATCGTTGTCAATTCCTGGGGACTTCTTTATAAAAGACTAAACCCTAAAGAAGGCCTATCTGGGTGTGGCGTAAGTTTTACTTTACCCCTAAGGAAACCATACAGTACACCAATACAGGGTGACGGCTTTTGATATTAGAGCGGTTTTCACTTGACTGTCGTAAAACCAAAACCAAAGTAAATACACTAGCCAACCAAAGGGCGTAGTAAAACCAAAACCAAACCAATTCCTCGATTACTTTCGACAGTCAAGTGAAAACCGCTCTATTTAGGTATTCCTTTGCCCATTACCCTAAGTAATACCTTCATGGGCAAAAATATTAAGTGAGGTCAAAAGCCAGCTAAGTGCTCCTTCAAAAGCTGCAATTTCTACCCTAAAGCGAGGCAGCTGGTATCACTCACTCTTGTGTGGATTCCGCCGGGGAGGGGAGGGGGGCTCTATACTATCGTGTCTTTTTGCTAATGGGTTAACACTTCATACACGACACATCGGTTTTGCTTCATCTGCTATATTAAAAGTCCTACAACAGACCTACACCGCGAGTGTTGGTTCGGATTCAATCAGTTGTGCCGTTGAACTCGTCACTTATCCATCACTTATCATCCACAAATCCATCATGTACAAGTACTACCTGGATGCCTTAGAACATGACTACGACCCAGAGAACCCACAATCCTGGAAAACCATCTGTCAGTCATGTAACGTTTCACGTAACGTGCCTGTCCGTCTCCGTTGTTGTTTTTAATTGCCATATCAAGTTTTACTGTTTCTTACATATCTTTTAAGCTCTGGGACCGCTGTAATTGGCGCACCGCTGTTGTGGCACCCCTGCCTATTAAGCATTTATTATTCATTGTTCAGTAATAGGCGAAGCTAAAAAATAAAACAAAATTATGCCAGGGGCCACTTAGATAAAGCTGAACTCCGCCCACTTTATCAACCTCTCACTTTTTTTTTCTTTGTAGCTTGTGTAGCTCAGAGCATCCTATCCTGTGAAACAAAACTAAACTCAAGGCTGGCACTACGGCAAAGGGCTGATTTTTTATAGGCTTATAATAAATCAGCCCTTTTCCCTGGTGCTAGCCTTACATCCAGTTTTGTTTCATTTTACACATCAAGTGACGTCTGGCTACAGCATCTCTTTAATTAGAGACCAGTCAGTTATATTTACGCGTTGCTTGGACCTCTGCATTTAAGCAGTTTAACCTATCCTATCCTATCCTATCCTATCCTATCCTATCCTATCCTATCCTATACTGAATGCAGTAGACAGTCAACAGCCCCAAAGCCTCAGCCCCACCCCCGATCACCCACCTTCTACTAAACGTTAGAGATAAGACATGAAACTTTTGAATGGCCTTTCTCTCCTTGAGTCTCAGCTCAGTTCTTTTAGTAGATAGAGCGTCCTATGTGATTTCCTAGGTTTATAAATCCTCACTGACCCAGTTTCATCTTGTTGTTGTTGTTTTTTTTTTTGGTAATAACACCCAGCAAATGCGTGCAGCCCTTCCCTATTTGGAGAGCGGGCGCTTATAAGAAGGTGGACTGGTACAAGAAATTTTTGATACAAGAAATATATGAAAATCAGACAAAGGAACTGGGTGGTGAAGAATTAGATGAAAGAGGTAGTTATAGACAAAACTTTTTTCAAGCTTTCTTTTTCGCAACTGCGAAAGTTGGGTCAAAAACTGCGATGATCTTTTTTCACTGGGAAGACATTTTTCTTACCCGCGCACAGTTTACGCAAAGGAACTGCATTCCAAACATTCCAGCGGTATTCGGGAAGCTGCGTGATGCGTGATTCAGGAATGCTTCATGTAAAGTAACGCTTACAGTCACGACATCTGCGACTGAAGCTTTGCCTCCTTCTCGTCGATTTCAAGGACGATGTATTCTGTGCGTCGTTCGTCATTAGAACCTTAAGTTTTTCTCATTCTCTTGAAACCTAATATAAGTAGACTTGGGTAAATTACAAGTTAAGTGCGTGTAAACAAGAGCATTGTGCTTGTCAAGATCGCAGAATGCGAGTTGGCCGATGTTAGGAGGTGAGTGAAACTGACATTTGAGTTGTACGGTGTACTGTGACGTTTTCTCGAAATTGGTTCGCGTGTAGCTAAAGTTTAGGCTTTTACTTTTCCGTAAAGGTCTGGCTCTACGTGCATCGTGTCTTTTCGCAAATAAAAATCATAGTTATTTTTCTAATTGCTCTTGTATTGCATATAGTTGATCCGAAATTCTTGTCCAAGTGCATGGTGTTTCTGCAAACCACCTGTAGCTAGCCTTGGTATCGAAAAAACAAAATTTAAGCGAGGAAAATGACGTTTTTCCTCTCTGTTCTCTTGTGATCGTGACTGCCTTCCTTTGAAAAGATCTTTCTATTGTAAAGAAGGGATTAGCGACCTAATCAGCCGACACGTACATACTCGTGTACATGTATTTGGAAGTTACTGCTTGAGTCGACCGGCTAGTTCCTCCGACGGTTTTTAGGTGACGCGTTTCTTGTACTGAAGATAACCGTACTTTTGGTAAAATTTCTGCACGTGCGAACACATTGCATTTGTATGCATTACTTTCATTCTTTTCCTCGTGAATTATCAGCGATTTAGCAAAGAGAATGTTGTTGTAATAATAATGATAATTCTAGCTTGAACAGTTGACATTTTATTGGCTTTATCCATTACAGCTTGCAACATTACTGAGTAGCACCATGGTGATGAAGAAGATTTGTTTTAGGAATATTGCATTGAGCTGGATTCCTGTGTGACAACAAAAAGAATGGTAGAGTACAAGATACCGAGTGACTTGACCTCGCCCATTATGGCAAATGCAGTCCATTTGAAAGATTCTGTATTCTATGCCAGTGGTGATGAATCAATCTTTCCTGCCAGTACAGCATACAGTGAATGTGACTCATCATCTGATATGACATCGGTACTCCTTACTGCACGATCTACCAACTCGACAAATCTTTTAGAAGAAAACGCAGCTGACATCTCAGTTAATGACACTACTGCAAGGCAAATTGACCTTAAGGAAGATCTGTCCACAAACAGTGCCTTGATTCCAGGGAATCGCAGTAAGAGGGTGAGCCCTCAGCTGACAAATTTCTTCTCTGAGCAGAGTAGCACTGCGTTTATGCCAATACCTGCCGAGAGTGCTAATAGTGTCACTTCACCAAGATCAACCCCAAGCCCTGGAATTAGTAAGATGCTTCGTAGCTTATCTGATCATCCATCTGAACGACCCTGCACTCCAAATGCATCAACCTTGTATAAAAACACTCTCACACACTGTAATCCTTCAGAACTTGGACAGCTAACGTATGATGAATGTATGGTAAGTGAATGGAATCCTGAAAAGAAAAAAGGGCTTTTTCTAGAAAGGGTTACTACCCCCTTGAGAGAAGGGATGGGAATCGGGAGAAAAAAAGGAGAGAATTGAGAGAAAGGGCTGGGAGTGGAAACTGGAGGAATGGGAAAAGGATCTGAGAAATGGATTGTTGGGTGGAGAGAATAGGATGCCAGGAATTGGGTGAAAGAGGGTGGGAACATAGGTAAAAGTTTAAGGAAATGTATAAAGTAGCCTGTGAAGTAAAGGGGTAAGGGGTCTGAGAAGAAATAGTGTAAGTAGTAAGAAGTGAGAAGGAGGTTGGATCATTAATTTGTCATTTTGTTTTCAAAGCATATACAATTCTCAAACTTGGGAAGGTTGAGCAGGGAGAGGGCTTTTAACTGTCATATGTAAAAGGTTTTGTGAAGGATTTCTTCTGTAATTCCCACCAAAGTACAGAGAGGTCATATAGCTGTCATACACTTGTATTTATTAACCCCAGTCTACAGTCTGGCCCTATTTGTTCAAAAAGTGGAGAATGCTATCCATAGATAGAGATATTGGTTTATTGGTTTCCCTAATACTTATCCACTGGATACTGATTTATCTTGTGGGTAGCACTATCCAACATTTGAACTAGCAGGGCACTTTTGCTGAAATATAAGCCTGTTTGCCTTTTTTTGTGAAGCTCACTTTTTGTAAAATTGTTTCTTCAACAATGCACAGTTCTTCACCCAATGGGCCAACTCCTTTCTTCAGCACAGTCAAGATAAGTTCTTAATCACAGACATAGCAAGAGACTTGGGAGACGGGATCACCCTACTAAGTTTGGTGGAAATGTTCGGTGAGTAAATTTCGGTTGCAGTAGAGTAAAGAAGTGTGTTACGACATCACAAGAACAAAATTTGTGAAATTGTGGGATTGGTTGGCATATCTAGAAAGAACAAGATGAAAAGTCCCCCACCAACCCCTGCTAAAAATCTCCCTGTTAGCGTAGATTTGTGGGAAAATATAAGTACTGTTATGCTTCAATAACTTCATACAAATCCTTCTAAACATTTATGAAGGGGTGGGTGGGTGCACCCATGTCCCCCGCCCCTCTCAAAATCCACCCATGATGAGCTTCACTGTGATCAATATTGTGTCTCTCCATCCCCAGGTTCATATTTATTTGTAACACTGTAAGGTTTTGTTTACACAGCACAATCTTTACATTACCAGCTACAAGGTAATCTGAGGAGTGCAGAGCTCAAAGGTTACTGCTTTTCTTATTTTTGTTTTTGTTTTTGTTTTAAATTCTGCAACACAGTTGGAGAGTATCCTCCTCAGATCCACATCAAACCAGCTCTGGATGTTCAGAAAATGGAGAATGTACAGACCTGCCTTAATTTTTTAGAGTATTACAATGTGTCAGTTAATGACATTACTGCAGAAGGTAAGAAAAACTCCAGCTTTCTTATCTTCTAAAACGCTCTCTCTATTTGTAGCTTTTATTTCAGTGGTTTGGGAGTTTGTGAGTTTGCCTTTGCAAATTGAAAGCTATGCCACCATTTGAAAGTGAGTCTAAAAAAAATTATGTCCTTCATGGTCCAAAGTGTACGAGGGAGAGAAATTATGGTTGATGATCATGGAACCTCCATCTACAATTTCTGCCAGAATTCCTGCCCAGTATTTCGTTACCTATTTTAATACCTATACCATATGAAGGCATCTCTTTTGAACAGACCCATTTGGTTTTTCCTACTTTGTGGAGCAAATCATCCCAGATAAAGTCACTTGACACTCATACAATATTTCTGATTCAAGTGTTTGTTTTTCAGACATTGTCAAAGGAAATCTTAAAGTTGTTTTAGCCTTATGTCATTGTCTCTATAGACATTTTGGGTCTAGTCAAGGTAATTGCAGTCATGGCAATACTCTTTAATTCTGAAATTTTCAGTGTTTCCAGCGTTTCTTTTATACATTTTCAAAACTGTATCTATTTTCATTGTGGCAGAAAATCATCAAGTCAACCATGTTACAGAGGAAGGTCATTTGGCGGCACTCTTTGGCTGGGTATCAAGAATGACTGGCAAACAAGTCACAGATTTTCAGAGGTGAAGTATAAATAAAGCATGATAAAACTTCCTATTTATGCTTACTTCAATCATGGATAAAAGTCGTGGTACTTGGGGCATTTTTTAATCTCACATGCCAAACCCTTCCCCCACCCTACAATAATAAACAGCTATTGACACTTGTATTCAGTACTTATTCCAAGTTTCAACATTGTATAAGGTGGGGGGAGAGGGAGAACTGTAAGATATTATCCAAAAGGAACCACTGTTTTGTGAGGGCACCCAGAAATTACATGTATATGTAATTATGAATGTTGTATTACTGTTCCAAGGACTTTTTGTTCAGGATTGTAGTTACATTTATCAATGTTCATCATAAAACTTCTAATTTTTCTGAAAGCCTTGTAATATTTCCCAAAGGATACCGAAGCATTAAAAATGACTTATTTTTGAACTGTTAGCTTTTTTATTTCTTTACTGATTGACCAATTTACATATTATCACTGACTGGAAATTGATTTCAGTAATTAGATTTCTCTCAATAACGTGAAGAAACCACAGTTTCATAACAAGCGAGACTCGTTAGTTTTAATTTATTTTGTGCAGTCTGTTTGTTGTCTCCGTTTTTTTTTTTGAAATTTTTAATTTCTTTCTGTTGTCAGTTTTCAAGATGGAACAGTGCTATGTTTGTTAATAAACACTCTTTTCGAGGATGCAGTTCCCAACTTGGTAAGTGAGATTAAAAAGATCTAAAATTGATGGTTGTCCGAAGGGATTGTTAGTGGACCAAAAAGCTTACAGTTAGTGCGAAGCGCTAAGCCTTAATTGCTCAGAGGAAAGTGCACCGACTGCTAAGCGAGAGAAATTACACAATAAATACTAAGCTGCCGAGAAATAAGCAGCGGCTGCTAAACGCATAAAAAAATCCGCAAAGGATACTAATTGCTGGGGAAATGCGCAATGGCTGCTAAACGCCTGTAACACACAACGGATACTAAGTGCTGGGGAAATTCGTAGTGGCTGCCAGATGGTAAAACTACGCAAAGGGTACTTAGCGCTGAGTCATTGCGCAATTGCGCTATGTCTGCTAAAGGTTAAACGCAGTGGATGCTGTGCGCTGGGAAAATGCGCAGTGGCTGCTAAACGCGACAAAAACGTAACAGCAGCTAAGTGCTGGGGAAATGCGTTAAGCGCAGTAGCTGTTAAACGCCAGAAATTCGCAACGGATGATAAGGTCTTTGGAAATGCGCAGTGGCTGCTTAACGCCAAAAATACACAACGCTGGGGAAGTGCGCAGTGGGTGCTTATCTCGATAAAAACGCAACAGAAGCTAAGTGCTGAGGAAATGCAATAAGCGCAGGGCTGCTAAACGCTTTAAATAGCTGTACGCTGCGAAAATGTGCAGTGGCTGCTAAACGCGACAGAAACGCAACAGCAGCCAAGTGCTGGGGAAATGCGTCAAGCGCAGTAGCTGCTAAACGCCAAAAATTCGCAACGGATGATAAGGGCTTTGGAAATGCGCAGTGGCTGCTTAACACAAAAAATACGTAACGGATGCTAAGTGCTGGGGAAATGCGCAGTGGGTGCCAAACGCGATATAAACGCAACGGAAGCTTATTGCTGGGGAAATACGCAGTGGCTGTTAACGCCAATAATACGCAACGCATGCTAATCGCTTTGGAAATGCGCAGTGGCTGCTTAACACCAAAAATACGTAAGGAATGCTAAGTGCTGGGGAAATGCGCAGTGGGTGCCAAACGCGATATAAACGCAACGGAAGCTTATTGCTGGGGAAATACGCAGTGGCTGTTAACGCCAATAATACGCAACGCATGCTAATCGCTGGGGAAATGCGCTGTGGGTGCTTAACGCTTTAAATACACAACAGATGCTAAGCGCTGGGGAAATGCACGAAGATACGCAACAAATTCTTAGCGCGAGAAAATGCGCAGCGGAAGCTAAACGCGGGAAAAGGGCTCGTTCAAGTAAGGAAATCATGTCTTGAATTTGTTCTTACAGATATCTTTGTATGCGTTGTAACATTGATTTCAGGTCTTGCAATTTGGTTCACCTTTCGAAAAAGTCAGTCTTGTACTGCAAGTGTCGTCCGAAAAACTGGGCTTTTTTTCAAACTTAAGAACAGAAGATATAACACAGCTGAGGAACAGAGAACAATTTCATAACTATCTAGAATCACTGTACCTATTACACTCCAGTAGGACGAAAGGAGTGCTTAATACGTCAGACCAGACCAACTTAAAACGGGAGATTAAGAGGCTACAACTTAGAGAACAAAGGCTTAAAGAGCGGCAAGGTTCTGAGTTGACTTATCTTGGAGAACTGAGTCAAAATAAATCCAGTTTTGCAACGGAGAAGCGAGAACGGTCTCAAGAAATCCCTACAGTGGATATAAACAGAACAAAACAACTAGATGAACTAGATGTAGTCTCGCCAACAGGGAGTAATCCAAGGACAATGTGGCACAACCAAAGTTTGACAGCTAATACAAAACGAGAACTTGATGAACTGGAAGAAGAGCTACGGCTTCTAAAACTTGAATGTAGTGATAATAGTTATGACACCAGAAGATATTGGACAGAACAGCCGGGGCAGTTTTCCTTCAACGCTACTTTTTCGCTTGGCTTACCAACATCAAATTTGCCGCGTCAACTGAGGCAAACAAATATTAGGCAAGAGCTTAAAAATTTGCATCGCGGAAATCCAGTAATCGCGCAGTTGGACAAAAGGGCTCAGAAAACTGTTGGAAATACACATAGCAATGTGGATACTTCTTCAATGCGTGATGTACTTAACAGCGACCGTGAAAACGGAAAACTGCCGTTTGGGGGATGTTATCTTAGTGAGCCTTCAAATGGATTAGAAAATTCGGAACGAAGGAATTTAGATCTTTCATTTGACGAAAGTTCTGTTTTCACGGAGTATCCTATCCTCCCTTCCTTTCCTCTACAAAGGTCGTCTCCACCTTTGGTTAATTCAAAGAAAGTAAAGCGCAATGGTCATGCGCTAATTCCTGAGCCATCTTTGGAAACAAAAGAAATTAGTAACCTGTTTGATCTCGACTTCTCTGATTTTGATGCTAGAATAAGTCGTGGAGGCGGAGATTCAGCTATAAAGCGAATGGTAAGAGCTGGGAATCGATCCAAACTTAACAGCAATTCAAATTATGGGTTAGATGCTGGTCTTTCTTCAGGTTCGGCTTTAGCAAATCCAGAGGACAAAGTGGCAAAGTCTGCAATGGAAATTCCTCTTACTTCAGATAAAAGAGAACGCTTTGATGCGTCTGGCAGAAAATTAAGACGTGGTTTAGATGGGAAACTCTCTGACATTTCAAATGGAGATGACAAAATGCCAAAGCAACCTCATTTTGTAAGTTCTATCTCCCAACGAGACCAAAGAGAAAGTTCGTGTTTGCGTGGAGGCCAATCACAGCGTGAGTTTGCTGGCACTGAACTGTCTTCTACCATGGGTGAAACGAATGCAAATCATCAAGTAACCAGCGGTTTGTCAAGTTCCTTCGCGGCTGGAAACGACAAAGAGGATTTAATCGCTACGTCGTTAAGGTCTTTACCGTCAGGAAGGTCGACTACGTATAAGAATGAGGAAACTGAAAGATCTCTTTCCAAAGAAACACCTTTCGGGAAGATTTCAAGACAGTCAAGAGAACCAGTTAAACAGCTTCAAGAGAGCGTTTCAGAGGAAAAGCGGCGACACAGGGAGCAAGTTCTGGCCACGAAAACCTCACGAAAAAATCAACCGTCTTCGACGAAGACGCATTTACACGCTTTGACGGCTCTAATAAGATCTAGCTCTAGAAACGCTGGTGCAGCGTGCAGTGAGGAAGATTAGCAACGATATTTTGTAGAAAACCTGTATTAACTTCCGGTCTTACGCGAGTGTGTAATTTCGCTAGTTGTTATTTTGAAAAGCGAGTCTCCTGGACACTCGGAGTCTGTCGTCGGTGCTCTTTCAGCTTCTTTCGTGTGCTGTCAGTGACGCGAGAGGCTGTCGACCACTGGCCTACGTGCTCGGCGACTCTGAAACGTTTTTTAAGTTTTTAGGAAGTTGAGACATTAAATATCAAGTATTCATGTATAGATTTCATTTCACATATTTGAAAGAGTCTTATTATAATAGCATTATATTGATAGACAACAAGTATTCAGAATCATTCCTTATGCTTTCTCCCTTTAGAAAAGTCATATTGATATTTTTTGATATGTTTTCTAGCGTAACAGTTTAGTTCTTAATTAGACTTTTATATCTCAATCAATTATTATTATTATTATTATTATTATTATTATTATTATTATTATTATTATTATTATTATTATTATTATTATTATTATTATTATTATTATTATAGCTAATGGGGAGGGGCGCTTTCAAAAGTTATAAAATATATCAATTATTGTATAAAAAATAGATCTCTGGATTACGGTGGCCCACAAGTGCACACCGAATTCCAGAAAGTCACACCGAATTCAAATAACTCACACCGAATTCAAATAACTCACACCGAATTCAAATAACTCACACCGAATTCAAATAACTCACACCGAATGCAAATAACTCACACCGAATTCAAATAACTCACACCGAATTCAAATAACTCACACCGAATTCAAATAACTCACACCGAATTCAAATAACTCACACCGAATTCAAATAACTCACACCGAATTCAAATAACTCACACCGAATTCAAATAACTCACACCGAATTCAAATAACTCACACCGAATTCAAATAACTCACACCGAATGCAAATAACTCACACCGAATTCAAATAACTCACACCGAATTCAAATAACTCACACCGAATTCAAATAACTCACACCGAATTCAAATAACTCACACCGAATTCGAATAAACTCACACCGAATTCGAATAAACTCACACCGAATTCAAATAACTTACACCGAATTCAAATAACTCACACCGAATTCAAATAACTCACACCGAATTCAAATAAGTCACACCGAATTCAAATAACTCACACCGAATTCGAATAAACTCACACCGAATTCGAATAAACTCACACCGAATACAAGTAACGAGCGACGCCTGGGTGCGAGTAGTGAGGTGACCAATCCCGGTATCCTCTTGGCTTCTTCTTCCCGCGATTTCAAGATGGCGGCGGCAAACTCAACAACATCGCTAACATGTGAAGTTTGCACAGCAACAGTGACGCTTTACAGCAAGTTTTGTGCCACCTGTGGTGCTGAGCTTGATATAGAAACACAAGCACTGAAATATTATTTCAACGAAGGATACGAGTATGAGGTTATTCTGTGCTTTTTGCTGAAATACCACGGAATAGAAATGAGCCTGCGAACGCTCAAGGAGAGATTCAAGTCACTTGGGCTTCGACGACGGAACCTATTGGATTCAAATGACCAGGATATCAGAGCTAGAATACAGGAGGAGTTAGATGGGCGTGGTTGCTTAAAGGGGTACAGGAGCATGTGGCATACTTTGCGCCGTGAGGGTTATCAGGTGTCGAGGCAAGCAGTGGCGACATGCTTACAAGAAATGGACCCTGAGGGGTGCGAACGAAGACGAAGGCGGAAGCTCAAAAGAAGAGTTTACACTAATCCAGGGCCGAACTACTGTTGGCATATTGATGGCTATGACAAATTGAAACCTGACGGGTTCCCGATCCATGGCTGTATTGACGGTTACAGCCGAAAGATAATATGGTTAAGATTGGACAGAACAAACAATAATCCCGTAGTGATCGGGAGATATTATATGGATGCTGTGAAGGAATACGGAGGATGCCCCATGAAGGTTAGAACTGACTGTGGCACTGAAAACGGCCTTGTAGCAGCAGCACAATGCTATTTCATTGGCAATGATCTGGCACATATTTATGGAACCTCACCTCACAACCAACGAATAGAAGGGTGGTGGTCGTACCTAAGACAACACTTAACTACTTGGTGGATGAACTTTTTCAAGGACTTACTGGAACAACAAGTCTTCACTACTGGTAATGAACTACAGATGGAGTGCTTGTGGTTCTGTTTTTCCGGGCTCATTCAGCAAGATTTGGATAGCGTAAAAGTACACTGGAACAGCCACTACATCAGAGAGTCGCGCCATGACACTGTAAAAGGAAGACCCAATGAGTTGTTTTACCTACCTGAACTGCGCAATACTGAGGACTTTCTTGCTCCTGTCAGTGCACAGCAGTGTGACTATATCACAGATAATTACCTTCCCCTTGCAGAGAGCACCAATGAATACCAGGAGTATTTTCAGTATGCCTTTCAAGCTGCAGGTCTTTCCAACCCCCAAAACTGGCGGGAAGCCTTAGACTTGTACCATAATCTTTACAGGTATGCATCCAGTTGACTATTTCAGAGTCAGACACACCTGCCCTGACTCATATTTATTTGAATGGTAATGAAGATCGGCAAGACAAAATGATGTATACATAATTTTCTCTTGAGATCAGATACCAAGTTTGGTTTCAGAAGATACACTTGTTTCAAATCTGTATTATTAAAATTGTTCTTGTATGTGGGGCAAACGTGTCTGATTGTCCAACTGGAAGCTACGACACCAGATTGGTTTTCCTTCACTGCCAGGCAACCAAACTTCTGTTAAGTTGTCTTGGGTTCTGTGACCGTGTAAGGTCGAGTAAAAACAGACTAGTACGTTTACAAACAACAACAACATGGATTCTATTTATTCTTATCTGTCACATGACTAGAGCATTCCAAATATGGGCAACATTACATGTAGGTACGAAATGTTTTCGTCATGGGTCATTTTTTGCCTCCATAACATAACGACAACGAAGCCCTTTGTAAATGTAAACATAAGACTTTCTTCAAAAGGTTGTCAAACTGTTCTTTCATTGTTTTTTATTGTTGGTAACAGAAAGATCTGAGTTCTTTAAATACAGTAAAAACCGGCGTGTAAGAACCTATTTCAGAATCTGTTTAGCCTAATGTCCTGGTAAGCACCATTTACATAAGAACCTGTTTAGGCTAACTTGCAAAAATCTAGGTTCTTATATGCGGATATTTACTGTAGGTAACATCTCCTTCGTCAACGTTTTATGTGAAACAATTATCTTGTAGTAACAGTAACAATAACATATATTAGACACTAAAAGCACTTTCTGTTTGATTTACAAGAGTGTTTCATGCAGCATTCTTAGCCCTTTACAGTTTATGGAATATAATATCTTTTGCAGCCCTACTGACATTTCTCTACATCCAGAAATGTTTTCTCTCCCCTGGTAAACTAAACAACTGGACTTGGTCGTTAATGGTTAAGAAATCTCAAGAGCTTTGCAGCATTACCCGGGTAACACTTATCATAAAGTACTGTAACATTCAACTAATTTAGTAGTAAGCATTACTGCCTACCACACCAATGTCAACTTACTTACTGATACTAACAAACTGAAACTAGAGTGGTTTTACATAACCCGTGAAACACTGTGTGAAAATTACTGTGTAATACTACAAAGTAAGCAAAAGGAAACAATGCAGTTAGTGTCTAATAGTGCGTACTAGACTACTATTATTTTCACGAGTTAGGTAAAGTCACTCCAAAACATACAGCTTGTAAAAAGCCCTTCCCAAGCCCCAATGTTATATTAACAGGAACTAGTCACAATGAATTAACATGAACTAACTTATAAAAATTTGTACATACACTGAAAATTAAAACTTGTCCCAAGAATGCAAAAACAATACTTGTGAACAGTCAATAATTTTCTTGTTCTATCACTAACTTTTGTTACATGTGACCATTTTGTCACTTTTCAGTCAGTCGAAACCAACTGTGAGCAAGGCATGCCTTTTCTTTAAAATTCTTCAGGTAACAATGCAGGTAACTACAAAGAATATAGCTGCTTTATAAACATTTTAAACTCTTGTCAGTTCTGCTGGTAAATGGGAAATGTTTAAAACTCGTGATAAAAGTCCAGTCAGCCAACACAAGAAAAATTTGAAATTCTCTGAGTTAGTTATACAAAGCTGTCAATGCAATAAAACATATTTACTTTACTCTGTCCAAAGTCCTTGCATTTGTAAATTGCAAAATTAGAATACATTTTAAACTGCTTTGGGTCGGTCATGTGGCTGACTGGGTCTTCACTAAGGCTGTGTGGCCAATGAAATGCACTAACCCGACTACCACCCACAGCATCCTTTTTGCATGCAGCAACATTGTAAAAAAAAAAATACAATGAACTGCATCAGTGACATTCCTCAATGTTTCGACTGGTCACTCAAAAACTTAACAAACATGTCACTAAGCAGTTTCAATTCAGCGTAGTAAAACCAAAACAAATATACAATTACTGTCGCCAATCACGACAAATGCAAACCATGAAACAATGAACCAACCACAACTCGGCAAACACATACAAATGTTTTCAAGTTTTGGGTTCACTGCTGAGAAACTAACATGTTTTGCTAATCAATTGCAGAGTACTGTCAAAGAAAACCTGAAATTCATTTCGAGACTCGGGTGAAAACCATTCTATACCTTAACCTGTCACTTCACTCTGTCCAAAGTCTATGCATTTCCAAATGCATTTCCTTTGCACATGGCAAGTAGTAAGACATGTTTAAACTGTTCTGGGGTTTTCATGTGGGAGACTGGAAATGTGATTTCCTTGCTGCAGGCTGCCACACGGGGAAAGCAGATTGTGTGATTAGGATTTCTTGTGAAGCAATCATGGTCGAAGAGGGCAGTGACATTCAGCGGCTCTCCATTTAAGGGGCGGTGCTTTTGGCCTGTCAGCCACCCCAATACACCAGATGGTGTGGTGTCCATGGACTGAAATCGCTCCACTTCGCTACTTTCAGTGTTCGTGTCATTGAAGTCCTTCCATGCTACTGGCTCGGAATAGCCAGTTATTTGTTCATCTTCCAATGACATCAGAAAATCTTGTAGGTTGTCAATGACTGCCTCTTCAAGTGGTCGTTTTGACGAGCCCTGTTCCGAGTAGCTTGGATTGACAAGCGAAAAGACATAATTGGCATCTACCACCTGATTTGAACCTTTCACAAAAAGAGGCTTGCATAAAGAAGCATTGCCCCTAATGACATCATATGCACCATACAGCTTCAGACCTTCACAAAATTCTTTCATGTACAGCAAACGCTTGGTCATAATGCTTAGTTGCATTGTTCCAATGACATCCTCTTTGTGGTCATGATCAATGATGCCAGTGTATCCATGGTCAACAATTACATCACACAAAGCACCTTCAAATGTGTCACAAGCTCTTACTGCGTCGAATAGCTCTTTGTCCTTTGCAGTGAAATGCCTGTCAACATCTAGGTTGCCAATGTTCACATCAGGGTCCAACATCAACTGGTACACACTCTCATCCAAGAAAGATGGCGCTGGTCCTCCTTGAGCCAAAGACACTGCAATGATTTCCCCACAGGTTTTGAAACTTTTGTTATGAACATTGTACAGTGAATTTATGGGGGCTCCATCTGGAAACACTGCCAGCCCCATATCATTAATCAACTGTGCCAGAAATTCTTGCGATAATGCACCGCTGTCTACACCATTCTCTCCACTATAGCGCACTCTTAGCACTTTTTCAGGAGACGATCTGTTGGCTTCTCTTTGCCACAGGGACAAAACTCTAGGAAATGGGGACCCTCTTCTAGAAACAATAAAAAACTGACCATCTTGGTCAACCTTTTGAGACAGGGACTTAATTACACTTGAAATATCTTGATGGATAGTACCCATTGACATGTTGTCATCTTTCCCATCCTCCATGTTCTCGACAGCGTCAATCATGTCAATGGATAACTCATTGTCAAACTCCCTTTGTAACTCAATTGCAATTTTCTCATCACTAGCAAACACAGCAGATGCATCAGGCTCTTCATCAGTTGTCAAGCTTTTCAGTCGCTTCTTCTCTGGCTCCTCAACCAGCTCATCAGTATCTCTATCTGATTCACTATTTAGGTCAAAGTGAAAGTCACTAAGCTTGCATAGGTACAACACAATTTTGTTGTAGTCCTTTCCAGTTTCTTCTTTGTATCGTTTGAGGGAAAAAAACTCTTTACTGGCAGATGAACCTGGAAGAAACTGGGCTTCTTCACCATTTTCAAGTAGAAGAATGTAGTCTTCGTTCTCATCATAGAGGTCGCTGTTAAAGGCTCTCCACTTTTCTACAGCTTTCTGCAGGATGACTTTGTAGGTGGCTTTGTTGGACACTCTCAAAGCAAGACGCTTGCCTCTCTTTGGTTTGATACACACGTTCTTGTCACTCCATACCATGAGCCCAATGTTGATCTGCACTTCTATCTCTTTGTCACTTGCACTTCCAGCCTTTTTGCTTACAATGGATTTCCACTGTTGGCCTTTCAGTTTTTTGAACATATTGAAAGATTTCACGTGACAAGTTGAAGCGTGAGAAGTTGAAGCGCATGATGTGGATGAATGGCCTAAGAGTAAAGATGACAATACTCATTACTCCCTAAGTGATTAATTGGAGGTAGCAAATGTGATATAGTGACAAAGAGAGTAATAATATTCACAAAGTTATAACATAAAATCTCTGGTCCTCTAAAATTCAGACTTGTGACAATTTTATCCTGGTTACAGCATCTGATGATTCATACAGTAGCACTTGGCAACTGTTGTGTAGCATGAAGTGACAAGAAGCATCACCATAATTCAGCATTTTGTTAGGTTTACCACTCACCATTGCTCATTGGTCATTGGTCATTTAGAGCATTGTATATATGGTGTGACTGATTGTGTGACTGATAATAATTTGTGCATAACAAGGGATCATGAGTTGTGTTAATTGTATTTCAGTGTAAACAAATTACCGGTACTGGTAGTGTGTTTTTAACATTACCCATGGCTGGTTATTACAATCGGTATTATGAAAAAATTATGGCTAATTATACACAATATAAATAACTTACCCGTTGCACGCAGTTCATTAGATTGCTCTTGGGAAGAATGAGCTAATGGAAAAATAATTATTAAGAAAATATTAAGTCTAAAAGATCACTATAAAAGTTCCAGTATTCCTTCATTACAATAGAATGTGCATTTCCAGAAAATAACCATACTCCCCCCACGGAAGGTTTTTGTTTTGCACCCCCCCCCCCCCCCAGGAAATTCCACTTTAGCATCATACTTTTCTTCTAAAATTTTGGGGCTTAAAACCCCCCTCCCCCTAGGAATATCCGAGACCTTCAATGGGGTGGTTATGGATTTTTCTGGAACTGTACAATATATTATTTTATAATTTGATCAATCATATACATCTAAGTCTACTGCATCTAACAGGAATTCAAATCAGCAAATCAATCAATTACAATAGCAATAATTACTATAAAAATGTTCAGTGCAATTGTACCTGAATTTCCTGGAGTTGTGGCAGTGCTGCACCGACCTAGAATAATTTTATGCAATAAACACATAGTTACAAACAAAGATAATGCAATAGCCCATTGATAGGATAGGACAAAGCTCTTAAAAGCTTGTGATTTATTGGTTTTTGCATTACACTGTTCACAGTCCTCTATTTTCCCGTAAGATTGTCGCGAATGTTACGAGCGGCCGTCTCCCACCCCCACCCCCACCCTTCCTGACGCCCGTCCCCTAAGTGTTTAGAGGACGCGTTCGCCTAAAAAACAAGATGGCGGCTACTCGTATAAACAATCGCAATCGCGACGATCTTACAGGAAAATAGAGGACTGTGAACAGTCTATGCCCCCATTGAAATGACCACTAATGTGTATCAAAATTGTGACTTGTGCAATCCTCTATTATAAAAATCGCATCTGCATGGTTGCGCTTTTAAACATAAGGATACATTTCATTTATATTTCATTCCACGACTATCCCCTATCCAAAGTGAGTCAACACAGTGCTCGACTTTCAGAAAAAAATCTTGGGGCCAGCTGGCCCCCAAGTTTTCATTTTTTGTCGCCAGAACAAGTATTCTGGTTGCCAAAAATTATATTTAAGAATTAATGGATTTAGTTGTGTGAAGGATAACGGATTATCGTTAGTGTACGTTTTCCCAAAGAAGATAGTCACCTATCTGGGGGGCCAGGTTGGCGACCAGGGGTGAAAATTTGGTCGCCACTGAGTAAAAGCTGGGCGCATTGGCGACCCCACGGGTCGCAACGTCGAGCCCTGCAACAGACGAGGGAATCACCGCTGTATAGGTGTAGCTGCTTAAGTCTGTAAATTACGGTATGAAAGGCTTGTATACACTTACCTGCACCACACTTGGAGCAAAAATTGTCCCCTTCTTCCAACGCACATCCACAGCTCGAGCAGAACATGGCGGGAGCGGGAAGAACTCCAGGGAAGAAGAATAAGAAGAAGAGGATACCGGGATTGGTACCAGGATACCTTGCAGTCACTTGACTGCTCGTACCCAGGCGTCGCTCGTTACTTGAATTCGGTGTGAGTTTATTCGAATTCGGTGTGAGTTATTCGAATTCGGTGTGAGTTTATTCGAATTCGGTGTGAGTTTATTCGAATTCGGTGTGAGTTATTTGAATTCGGTGTGAGTTATTTGAATTCGGTGTGAGTTATTTGAATTCGGTGTGAGTTATTTGCATTCGGTGTGAGTTATTTGAATTCGGTGTGAGTTATTTGAATTCGGTGTGAGTTATTTGAATTCGGTGTGACTTTCTGGAATTCGGTGTGCACTTGTGGGCCACCGTACTGGATGTTATTTTCCATATTTAGTTTCTACAAGAGACTATAAAGGGGACAGAGAGGGCATCCCCCATATACACCCTATTCCATAGGTAATTCGTCTCGAGTTATTTTTAGAATCGGGATAAAGTTACCTCGCGCGAGGGGTGGATGTTTCGTGGAGGTTTCGCATGACTAAACGTCGTGCAAAACATGTCGGGCGAAAGGCAATGAAAGCGTAAAAAGATCGAGAGCATTCCTGAATATTGAAGCAAATGAGTCGGCGCTCACCTGGGGAAAAGGAATCGCTGGACTCTTTGACAACCCGTGAAATCAGTTTAACTCGAAATTGTCGTAACCTCAGTGCTTTAATAAAATGAGAAATTTCGCCGGTCTATTGAAACCGGTCCTTTCTACAATTAGGGAGTTTAAGATCCAACGACACGGACGACAACTAGAACGTCAAAAAAACAATAGGTTTAATTAGCAAAACAACAACTTCGCACGTGCAACACACTTTTTTGTTCATTTCTTTCCTGTTTTTGCACGACTACGACGTGAAAATGCCTAATTTCGCGTTCTATTGAGGACGTAAACAAGCAACGACGAAATTTTATTTCTCTTTCTGAGCTTGAATATGGTCCCTTGAAATTCAGCTTCAGGAGGGTTCGCCTACAATTGACAAAGTAAGTGGGTAGGAATAATCGCTATAAAGACTGAAAAAACTCAAATTCACTTTTTAAGCGACGTTCTTGTCGCCGTCGCGCCGTTAAATCTTAAAGTCCCTAATAAGGCAAGTAGGACGCCAAGTGTTATTTTTGTTGAATAATAAAAGACTAATAAAGGAATAAATATCAAACCAGAAATTGCTCTCTTCAAACTGTAAATTATAAATGATCCTGAGAGAATATTCAGTGTGTTAAGGATTTCCCTGCTGTACTGTTAGCTCTATACAAGAGAGGAAGGGCGATTCTTTTTTAATTTCCGTTTCGCTGACACAGCTTTCGCAGAAATCTCGCTGTAGTCGTTTTCGTCGACAAAAGGAATAGCAAAATCGCTCTCCACGTCTTCCCCCATTTTGTTCCGCGTCAATTCGTGGAGGACGCGTGGCTCTAGCGTGGGTCGTCCACGCGGAATACATTCGCGCTATGTGATTGGCTGTTGTCCAATCCCCCTTGGGATCTGCGGTTCTAAAAATAACTTGAGACGAATTACCTATGGAATAGGGTGTATATGGGGGATGCCCTCGCTGTCCCCTTTATAGTCTCTTGGTTTCTATTATTCAGTTTTTTTGCTTGATAGTTTATTGTAAGATGAGTACAAATAGTTCCTATATAAAACAGCAATTATTAAATGAAAATTTTAATCAAAAGCTTGAAATTCGAACTTTTGACGTGATTCTTTCTAGACGCAGTTCCAGCTTTCACTCACAAGTTTAAGCTTGATCACTTTAGAGACTTGTCACGTATTCCACTCCAGAAATACCATAACTTACCATAATGCTCTTTGTTTGTCACTGCAAAATTTTGCATAAGCATTGTCTTCAGTTTCTCTTGGGAGTTAAAATAGCCCCAATAGAAACTGGAAACAATGCTCATGCAAAATTTGGGGTGACAAACAAAGAGCATTATGGTATGTTATGGTTTTTTCTGGAGTGTTCAAAAGAAGTGAGGCTGGAGGTGACCTTGTTTTGGTTGAAACCCCTACTGCTTCTGAAATGTAAATCATGCTCTTCTTTATTTTTGTTTATTATTATCATTATTATTATATTATTTTGTTTTCATGTTCTTAGGCATATTAATGAGGTTTCTATCAAAAGAAGGTCACTGCCTGCCTCGCTCCCACTCGAAGGCTAGGTTCCTCAGTACACCGTACTCAAATGTTTTTCACCAGACGTCACCAGTCCTTGTTCGTACGCGGCGAGTGTGGAATCTTGGGAATGTTTATTCTCTGTTTTCCCCGAACCTTTCGAATATAGAATGTTTTCGCATGACGTCACGGCGGCCATATTGGTGTCCCAAAACAATGAAACGGCCGCCATGTTGGTGTCCCAAACCAATACTCTGGGAGTTGGACTCTTTTCTTATGCAAACGCTTTTTTTTTGTTCCAATAAATTTGCATAGATGCTGGCCACGTGAGTTTAAACACTCTATAGCGCCTGCTGTTTCGCCGGGTTGCACTTCTCGCTCGCTCGCTCGCTTCACTCATACCAAGCAACTGAAGGTGATCGTGCTAAAACCTTTTGCAAAACATTTTAGTCACTTGACTCAAATGTCAATTTTAAGAACCAAAATGCCGTTTAAGTACCTCGCAAATACGTGGAGGAAATATTTAGACTGAACTAAAACAAGAGCTGCAATAATGGATGAAGTAAAATTTGTATTTTTATTTAATATGAAATAAATAGAGGATATTCATGGCGTGGCCGAATATTTTTATAGTATATTTTTTAGCAGGAGAAAAAAAAATTCGTATCTCCAAGCGACCTCGTAATGTTCTATCTATGATATAAACACCAATGAAATACCAAACCTTTTCAATTTTTATAGTGTTTTTGCTGTAAAATTCGCGATTTATTGTCTAGCCATAGCAACAGTTATCTTTTCACCTTTGAAGATATCGTGCTTTCGCGCGAAAGCTCACCTGGTTTTTCTCATATAATAAAATTGTTTATGTTAGTTCACGAAAAAATACGTTAACTTGCTAATTATCTAAGCACACGTCATCAGTTTAAAAATAGACAATTCATTTATGGCATCTTCTGACCAACTGCCGAAAAAAAACGGCAAATGCACGTTTCACTGAGTTGTTTGAAAGTTGGTCTCTTAATTAATGTTAGGATAATGGAAACCATTTTAAAATGTTATTTTTAATCAGGGATAAAAGGTTTTAAAATTTTAAAAACCAAACGTTTTCGAATTATTAAGACCAGGGTCAAACGTCGAACTTTTCGGTCTATGTACCGACTGAATCACACACGAAAACCGTATCTCTAAACGAATCATTCAAGGACTATACAATTTCTGGTTCTTTTTTGTTTCGTTCTTTCATTTATTTTTTTATTCACTCACACAAACGGAGCATTTGAAACAGAATCAAACTGTGAGTTAGCTCAGGTCATCTGTGGGTTTTAAAACAACTTATGGTCTTCCTAGAAACTATTTTTTTCTTTTTTTTAATGCTTGTAGCTATTTACTGATGGACCAATTAACTTCTCAAACTCATTAATAATTCATTAAGAAAATACAAAGGAAATTAATGTTTAATGAGTGTTTGGAAATCGGATGAAACACTGCTTAGTATTTGCATCCTTAATTTCTCCTTCAAAAATGATTTTGTTTGAGAAGAAATATCAAACATTCGACACAGTGTTTCATCACCAGATGAAACACCTCGAAGTTCGTCAAAAATACTCCGCTGCGCGTCGTATTTTCAACTCTCTTCTCGGTGTTTCATGTAATATATCAAACATGAGATGCAGTGTTTCATCACCAGATGAAACACCGAGAAGAGAGTTGAAAATACGACGCGCAGCGGAGTATTTTTGACGAACTTAGAGGTGTTTCATCTGGTGATGAAACACTGTGTCGAATGTTTGATATTTCTTCTCAAACAAAATCATTTTTGAAGGAGAAATTAAGGATGCAAATACTAAGGAGTGTTTCATCCGATTTCCAAACACTCATTAAACATTAATTTCCTTTGTATTTTCTTAATGAATTATTAATGAGTTTGAGAACTGGTGATGAAACACTGCATCTCATGTTTGATATATTACATCAAAACTGGAAAGGGAAGTAAATATGAAAACCCGAAAAACCACCTTTCTTTTAAACAAAACCCGAAACTATATATGTTCACAAAATGACAAACTAATATTGAACCCACTGAAACCGAAACATCGTAAATTTTAAGAGAGAAAAAATCGAAATGTTGGGAATTGTGCGCCAATAGTGTGCGTACATATTTCGTACTATATTTTTATCCTTTTTAGTTCTTTTTCAAGTTGATGGCAACGTTGGTTGCTAAATAATTAGCTCATGATCTCCGATAAGTGTTCAAGGAATAGTCACGAAGTGAACCGTGATAACTGATAAGCTATATTTGGGTTTCGTGGAAATAGAGCGATTTTCGTATGACCTTGAAATAAAAACGCGCGAACAATACAGAAACAACAAACGAACAGAAATAGAGCGATTTGATTGGTTTATCGAACACATACAAACGCGGGTGGCTTTTGGTTGGTTAAGCGAACACTCGGGTGAAAAAACTTCATGCCCGAGAACTTTCTAGAAACCAACCCATACTTCGCTTTGACGTCATACTGCAACACGATTGGCCAATCGAACAATGCCTACTCCATATTAGGGTTTTCTTTGGCGGGAAAACTAAGGGGCCATGTTTTGATCTTTTCATCCATTGGCTGATAAAACAAATAACGAACACTTACGGAAACCATTTTTCAAGGTCATACGAAAATCGCTCTAATACTAAATGTCAGTCACTTTATAATAATAAAGGTTAGGTTTCAGGTGTATTGGGGGAGTCGAGGGGGGAAGATCACGCTATCAAAACCAACTTGTGCCGAAAATATCTGTGACTGAGGAAGTTGCGAAAACTGTGACTTTGGGATTCGTTATTGTGCATTAAACTACATCAAGTGAATTGTCGTGGATTTCTATGATTACGGGGGCGATTCCTGACAGAAAAACTGGTCTTAAAATGGCTTAAAATCTGCAAAATCGAAAACCCTTTTCCGCCAAGCTAGTTACCGTTTGTTAACCCTGTATTCATAAAAGATATGCAAACATGGTGTTAATGAGTGTCTTAATCTTTGTAAAATGAAGGCTGAGTTTTCAGCCCCTATTTCCCGGGCAAAAATAATTAAAGATTATATTGAAAGATGAGCAGATGTTTGGGAATAATTTTAGGCTGTAGGAAAAATTCGCAAGTCGTGTTCAAAGGCAAAGCTACGAGTTTGTTGCAGCTGCGAAGAAGTTCGAAAATTGTTTGTCAAAATTTTGCGTCATTATTCGAAAAGCACGCATCAGTAAATTATTCTTCCCTTTTTTTTTGTCGAGAAGGGTCGCTAAAGGTTTCGTTTTTCGCGTTTTCGTAACATAACGACGTTTTCAATAGTTCGCTCGATAGAGTAGGAGGACCGTAGGATCTAACAACGCTTTCAAGCAAGGTTTTGATGGTAAGAGTTTTTTTTTTTTGCTAACCTCTCATTTATTTATTACACTTTCCATTTTTTCAACTTCAATTTCGACTTCAAATCTCGTGGAGTTCTGCGAAGTAAACTTTACAGCCCCACTTTCCATCTTCCACCGGAGTTACAAGTAGCGGGAAAGAAGATGTGTCGGGTATGCTCAAAATAGGCATGTGAAAAGGTGCAGAAAATGTGTCGAGTCAAAATTAAGAAAATAGAGAGCTCATATTTCTTACCTAATACTCAGTTCTATGAAACAACATTTTCCGAATCTT